>NC_143561.1:54233181-54537954 GCF_054136105.1 Typopeltis vanoorti
TTATGTATTACTAGAAGTAAACGTTTTAGTCATGATCGACTAGACTGGATTTCTGTTACATGTGTTCAAAGTACTTTTTTTTCCAGCCTTATTTGGGTAAGTAAATTTATTTCATTTTGTCTTTTGTATTAGCTGTTATCACTAAAACAGGACGCGTGAACTGATCTAAAGGCCTATATTTTGGATTCCGATAAAGCTATTCACGTTCTCAAGCTATTCTTGCGAGTATACTGAAGTTCATTAATAATCTACAAAACCTATTGGCTTTCTTATTGTTACTCTATTAAAGATATTATCCTTTTATTTTTTTAAATACATTTGCGCTAACACATCTCTTACTAAGCAGGTATCATGTATTCATTTTTTCCCTCTTTTTATCATGATTCGTTAATATATAATGTTCATCAATTACGCCTATTTTTAACTTGGTTGTTTTGAGAAAGGAAAAATAAAAATTTCATTTTTAAAGTAAATACAGATTTTAACTCATTTAAAGCTTAGCATTCTAAGCTACTAAATAACAACATTAACAAGACGATTGCCTATTTTACGAGTAAATTAACATGTTTAAAGCGCTTATTTTCCAGGTTAGGACGTGCACGAAAACCAAAATACGTAGATATGATATTGGCACAACTTATTTTATAATAAATCAGTGGCTTGGGAGTTTCTTATAGCGCTGCTCAGTATTATTAATTTAAAAATACCATAAATGAAAACTGATATTCAGAATAACGTAAATGCAGAAACACTAGAAACATTCAATGCATGTACGTCTCGTTAATGTTTATGAAATCACACTTGAATTTTTAGAATTATAAAATGTCCGTTAGAGGGCGAAATCAGTTTAAAAGGAAATTCTGGAAATAAAACTCGCATGTTTTTTTTGGGGGGGGGGATAAAATTTGTATTGTTTTTATTAAAAATTATATATGCTAGCAGAAATTATCTCTTTTTGAAACGAAATGTTGATGTTTGCACGTTCAACTAATTAAAATAAATAAACAATAATGATATGTAAATTCCTATTAACTTATTTCATTTGTATGACTCATGAAAAATCGTGAACGATATCTGTTTTTTTTACAGTCTGGAGTTTTAGCTTGGAAAGACCTGAGCGCCATTGTTGCGGCATTTATAAAATATTTTAACGAAAGGTGAGCTATCCAGTCTCTCAGTGGAAAGTTATTATTATTATTATACCGCATAATGAGAAAACCAGCTGGTGAAGACATAATTCACTCGTACTTGCTTTAGAGTAATAACCTAAACAACGAATCAAATGAAGACTTCAGTTCCTTCTCTTTTTTTTTTTTTTTTTTTTTTCTGAGGGATGATAAGATTGCGTTTTAGCAAAGAAATGTTCAAAACAGTTAAATCTAAAGATGATAAAAAACGAACAAGGAACACATTGGATTAAACCAAATATAAATATTACCATTTCACACATGACAAGCTTTAGAAGACTGTGTTTTTAGAAATGGTGACGTTCCTGGTGAGTTAGCATGCCTACAGCGAGAAAAAAAAAAAGGAAAAAAAAATAATGTAACCCAATTAAGGGTTAACGGAATGGGAAGAGCACAAAATATTTATGCACAGTTGGACCACAGTGGTTTGAAAGCAACGGCAACAAGTAATAAAATTAAAAAAAAAAAAAAAAAAGTTAAACTTGAATGTAAAAATAGTACCAGCTGACCTTAACCGGAATAAGGTAATAGATGGCTACCACCACTCGGAGGAAATATCAGGGGTGGTAAGTAAACTATAAACGAAAACTACAGCTGTAAATTCAACCTGGATACAGTTCAAGAACGATCGTTACAGTTCATAAGTTTGTTTGACTACATAAAGAACACCCAACAACTTCGATAATCTATTTGGTTCCCTTTAGTAGCCTCAGCGACCACTGAAGTGAAACCAGTTGGAGGGAAAAGATATAATAATGGGGATGGAAGATTATCATTCTGTTTTATATTCTTCTTAAATGATATTAATAAAAATAACGCCATTCAATGCAATTTGGTTATAGTGCAGTCTTTTTTCTTTCTGTTATTATTTCTCGATCTATTAATTTTATAAGTTTTATCAAAATAATGGAAATCAGTCTTTTAGGAAGAATAATAAGCATTTTAATAATAATAAACCTTTTAGAAAGAAGGATAATGCACTGTGGTGCCATATACTCGTATGTTCAGCTATTCGGGAGATAGGATGATTTAAAAAAAAAAAAAGCTTAAGTTGCATCATTTAATTTTACAGTATTTCTATTGCATCATTATTCTTTCCTTCCCTCTAATAGTGTGCAAACAATTGCTGATACAGATAGAATCACTGATTCAGATAATCTCAAGTTTTATCAACTTACTTCACTGGTGTCTCTTTTATAGCACAAGCTGAATCAATACATGCAAGAGCATAGTTTCATTAACTGTTGAAATAATTTTACTTTAGACGCACAGCATTATTACGTAATCCATTCAATACGTGGTAAGATAAAAATCAGCTGTTTTTATTGTCAGTGGAAATTCCTTACTTGACTAGATTAAAAATACTCGAGACAGAAGCGATAAAAAAAGAAAGAAACATTCAAAATATAATTGGTTAAATGCAAAATCAGTGTTTTTTGATCGTTTGATTCTGTATAATAAACAAGCAGATTTTGTATTTTTTTTTTTTTTTTACTTTGATTCACTTAACAGAACTCGGTAAATTAATTACACTAGTTATATCACTTTGCTCTGAGTGGACTAACCCTAAAACTAGTTTTGGATAGCAACAATGAATTCACATTCAACCAATTAAATCAAAGATGGTCACGTTGCTCCAAGAGTTTATTCTGTTGGTAAACTCATCACATATTGCTAAAAGACTTTCATTCTGTTGGTAAAATCTCTTCGGCTTCAAAAAATAAAAATAAACAATTAAAATTAAATTAAAATAAGAAAATAAAATGAAATAAATAAAATTAAGCAAATTGACTTAATTAATTAACTAAAATATAAACAAATAAATAAGATATTTGTATATATCGAATTCATTAGTGGAGTGATGATTATTTGATTAACTGTTTAATCATTTCTGTCTATAAAGTTTACGTTTTGAAATATCTGATTAACTACTAATTTCGTCTGGCAACAAAATTAAAATTAATATTTAAAATAGCAAAACAATTAAACTTCGTAAACTACAAAAGCTTCTTGCTTATTATATACCACTATATAATATATTACGTTGTTATCGAATAAATATTCTATCAGATAGAAAGAAAATAAAAATTTATAGTGTTCGAAGATTAATTTCGTTTACTTATTTTAAAGATTAATATTATTATTAATTTTTATTGATATATAACTTTCTACAAAGCAATAGGTAAATGTTGCAGAGCTTGTACCATCTCTGCTGGAAATAAAAGTTGCCTCAGTTCACCATATAAATTAAAATACACGATAAACGAATCGGAACTATATTGCCAAAGGGCCCAAGTATTCTATTTATAAACGGTTTCCTCTCATTCGTTTTAAAATTTTCCAGCCAGTTTGGATTGTTTTGAGGAATCAAAACCTTACAAAGGTTCTTTCTGTCCTAGATGAGATTTGAACCCAAGTCTATTCATCCAGAGGGCATCGTTGATACCAATTAAGCTATGAAGGCTCACTTGTGGGAAACGCCTTACCTAAGGCAATGATGTTGGACCGAATGGGGGTGGGGGATAAAAATTGTCTTATTTTTTGTATGAGGTGTGTATACAGTTTAGATTATTAAGGAAAAGCTACTACTCTGAAATATAGAATGTGTTCTATGTTTTTCATGTGAATTTTTATGAAATGTTGTGAACCTCGTAAAGGCTTTCAGTGTCCAGACATAACCCCATTTAATAAGATCATTAACATTAGGAAATTAGGCTTTTGAGGAAAACAAACCCATTGAAAGCAAAAATGTGACAATTAACCCAAACACACGTTACTAAAGAAAGTGAAGCAATACAGGAAGAAATTTGTGAGAACAGGGAAAAGTTTCAAACAAATCGCAGAGGAAGAGACAGCCTTCAAACAATGAGATAAAAAAAAGCCAGAAATACAAACAAAAGTTATCAACCAATGCAAGTTAAACAAAAATTAAAGAATATAGAGTAACAAGAAAGTTAATCGCACTCTTTACTAGGACAACTCAGTCTGTGATAAAATCTAGGGGGGGGGGGGGGCGACGTAGCTATTTTAAAAGAAGGAAGCCATAGTTTTAAACAGTATAATGGAAAGGAAGTTGTTCTTGGTAAGTTTTTCCACGTAGAAGGAGAGAAAGAGAGATCTATATTAGGATATTGCTTAGAGGAGACATAAAAATCGCAAAACTGAAACATAAAATGTAGAGATTGCTAATGATAAGGCTCCGGACAGTCTTATAATTAGAATTATAGCCAAAAGGCTATAAGAATTATGAGTGTAGACCCCCAAAACTGCAAAAATCTTACGTCATATTAACGCTGTGTATTTGTATTTTCTAACTTGTTGTTCTGGTTGATATTGAGATATCTAATATCATTAGGAACGAGTTAGGAAATGCAAATATGGAACATTAATCTGTCATTTAGCATCTTTAAATGACAGATTAATGATACAGTTTATCAGAAGGTCGTTTTTGACAAGTTTTAATCCCATTGATTCATCTTTCCCCCCAGCGAAAATAAGAAATGATGGACGTTTAGAATGACAATGCTATAATCTATTGGCCTACCCAAGAAGAATACTCCTTAGTCTGTGAATCATGGATTGACGCGATTGATCGGCAAATGCTTACAAATCGCTGTAGATGTATTACATGTGATGTGCTTAGCTTTGTGGATGCGTTGCTTTGGTCTCTCTGTGTGTAAGAACGTGTATTTCCACGTTTTTTAGATTGATAAATTGTTATTATAACTTCCTCTCTAAGGGGGGAAAAAAAAAGTCTTAGGAGCAATTAACATTGACCTCGCGGCTACTGGTTGTCTACCCTTCAGTCATAACTTTCCAGCAATCGTCTTTTAACAAACTACATTAGAATTAGATATGGCAGTGGGCTAGTAGGCCAGAGGTGAGCGACATAATAACATTATGATTACGTTAATACGATCTAATTTAAAAAATTATAACATCAAAAACAGAGGTGACAGAATTCGTTAATAGACATGAGGGCAATGGCATGCTTGAGAACCTCGGGAAATATTACACTTTTAAAAAAATGAACGTAGGATAGTTTATTAATATTGTACAAATTAGGTTTTTTCTAAATCATAAAAGTTTTCATTTATTTTTCCATCCATCCATAACGATCTGTAATTTTTATGTACGTATTCTTCCGGTTCGAATTAACCTGGGATGCAAAGAACTTTATGTTTTTTCAACTAAAGGTGATTAAGTCCGTCTGAAACGTCGGTGCAAGAGATTTCCTTCTCAGAAACGAATTTTCATCCCGCAAAACAAACGAATCGCCTTAGGATGCACGCAGTTGACAGATATTATTATGTCTCTCAACTACTGACCTCGTACCCTAATTTGCTGTGGCTATAATTCCAACAGAACCAAACAAACAAATGTATTCTGCTTTTATTACATCAATACAGCATCAGATAATTTTTCTTCCAATACCATATTATTATTATTAGCTAATATTTTCAGTTATCCCAAAATTCCTTGTCTCACTTATTTAGAATGATTAACGATTAACATTTCTGACATAAAGGGTGAAGCAAAATGCTTTTCATATTCCCCGCTGTATGATAAGGAAACAGTGAGTGGAAAAAAAATTGAGCCAATTACTCGTCCTGAGTTGGCTTGAAGTCTGATTAGTCATCAGAATTGGAGTTTAAGATGGCGTTTGGTCTTTTATGTTTGAAGTAATCTATTACGTCGTAGTTTGCAGCTAGTTGATCCAATTTGTTGGGGTGTTGTACAGTGCTTTTGAAAAGAACTTTGTTGCTATAACTGCAGGAAGGTGTAAATATAGGGGACTTCTGTGTCCCGATGAAGTTGCACATTTCTTAGGAACCATGGGACGTTTAGAATCATTCGCAGCCATTTATTTTCCACACGCTGTAACTTGAAGATATTAGTATGAGCGGTATGGCTCCAAGCCGTATAAGCATAATTGAGTATAGGACGAACCATCAGTTTGTAGATAAGTAATTTGATTCTGGTGTTCAGCTTACTGTTCCTGTTGATTAGAGGATAGAGCTAAGCAATGGCTTTTGAAGACTTTACACAGAGAGCCTTGGTATGGCGGCTGAAAGTCCTTATTTAGAATGACAATTGACATTTATGTCTATAGGGGTGAAACAAGATACTTTTCATATTCCCTGCTATCTGTTGCGGTTACAGTGAGGGTAAAATTTATAAGCAGTTTGTTCGCCCTGAATGGGCATGGAGATTGGCATCGTTATAGGAGGCTAATATAGCTTTTGGTCTTCTATGTTTGAATATGTCCGTTGCCTCGTATGCTGCAGCTTGCTGAACAAAATCGTTGGGGTGTATGGAAGAACGTAGGAAGAACTTAGCATCTACGTCTTTAGGAAGAACGTAGATGCTAAGGATTGTAGGAAAGAGAAGATATAGGGAATATTTGTATCTCTATGAAGTTGATTGTTTCTAACATACAATCCTTATGTATGGGGCGTTCAGAATCATTCTCAAGCACTTGTTCTGCACTCGCTGTATTTTGATAATGTTAGCATTAGAGGTGTGGCTCCAGGCTGGAGAGGCGTAGGTGATTATAGGACGAATCGTCATCTGGTATAGCTGCAATTTGATTCTGTTGCTGAGCTTGCTATTTCTATTAATTAGCGGATAGATCTGTGCGATGGCTTTAGATGCCTTTGCGCACGTAAACTTGATGTGTTGGTTGAAAGATAGCTTTTTGTCGAGAATTACACCCAGGTATTTTGTTTCTGTCTGCCAGGGAATTTTAGTATTGAATAGTAACACATCTCCTGCAGGAGATATTGGCCTTTTCGAGAAAAGAATGGCTGAGCTTTTTTGGGGGTTGACTTTCAATCTCCATTTGGAGAACCAACCCTCCAGCTTTAGAAGGTTTTCTTGAAGCTTTCTGGTAATGAAATGGGGTCGGAGAGATCTGGTTAGTATTACTTTATCGCCGCATACAGGGCCAAAATGGAAGACATCGGATTGTGTGGGATGTCTGACATGCATATAGAAAACAGCAATGGAGCTAGTAGAGATCCCTGCGGCACTCCAGCAAAGATATGGTGCTGGGACGATGTAGAACCGTTAATTTTAACTTGCATTGATCTATTCTGAAGATATGAACGGATTAGATGAACCATTTTTAGTGAGATACCGGCTGAGATAAGTTTGTGCAGGAGTCCAAAATGCCAGATTTTGTCAAATGCTTTAGATAGGTCTAGGAATACCGCTCCTGTGCACTGGCGCCAGTTATAGCTGGTGGTGATATATTCCACAATTCTGTAGATTTGCTGGGAAGTACTATGGTGTTGCCGAAAACCAAGCTGTTCTTTAGGGAAGATGTTTAGGTCATTTACTGAAGTTTGGAGTCGTGAGAGGATGACCTTCTCCGCAACCTTACCAAGATTGGGAATGAGACAGATTGGACGATAATTTTGCGGTAGGTGTGGGTCTTTGCCTGGCTTATGTATAGGGATTACATCAACCAGTTTCCAGGTGAAAGGAAAATAGTGACGTCTTAAGATTGCATTTATTATAACGATCAGGTGCACTACAGCTTTTCGAGGCAACAGCTTGATCACCCTATTTGAGATGGCGTCTGGTCCGGGAGCTTTATTGTTCTTTAGTTTTTAATAATATCATATAATTCAACAGGTGATGTGGGCGCAATATGGTCAGTACTGGTATCTGGGAGTTTTAATACGTGTCTGACCTGTCTGTGGATTTTGTATAAGTGATTGAAATCTAAGTTGTTATATGAAGGTTTGCACTGCACCTCTAGATTCTTTACTATGGCTTCTGTCTTATCTACATCTGTGTAAACTAGGCCCTGGTTAGAGATTATGGGGGGGTCTGTTTTTATTTCTGATGTTTCTCAGTAACCCCCAGATAGAGTGATCAATAGGTGAGATAGAAGCTAACTTTTCACCCCAAACTTAGTTTCTATGAGTTTTAAGTGCATTCTCACTGCCCCGTTCAATCTATTAAGAACTGTCTTGTCCTGAGGAGCGCGAGTGTTACGAAATCTCTTCCTAGCTCTGTTCTTCTCTCTGATCAGGTCCATGGCATCCTCAGGTAAACGACCAGGCTTGGGAAGGTTTGTGGAAGATTGCAACCGTTATAGCGGACTTAATCTGTTGGGTGAGGCTAGTCACTGCAGATTCCACATCTTCTTCTATGCATATGTGAGGGATTGGTCCAATTTGATCCCTGAGTGCTTTAGACAATCTGTCCCACGATATGCATGAGTGAGAGGGAGGAGACAGGTATTCTTGTTCTCCCAGTTGTAGTAGAATTGGGTTGTGATCCGATGACAGCTCGTTTAGTGATTTAAGGCTGTACTGAAGTTTAATTTCTTGCAGTGAAAAAACGTACTGAGATGAGTTGGTTGGGTTGGTCCAGTCACGACAGCATAGTTTGATCCTATGTAGTTGGAAAGGATGCAGCCATTCTTGTTTGTGGTTCTACTATTACAGGCAGGGTGCTCGGAGTTTAAATCCCCAGAAATAATGATGGGTACTCTAACTCCTAAAATGGCATTTAGATCAGTGTGCAGCAGAGTTTTTAAGGGTGGATTGTAAGCTGAATAGATTTTCAATTTGCCGGCAGAGCTGGTGAAAACTTCCACGCTTGTAATTTCAAGTGGTTGGTGAGTTGTTCACAGAATGGTGCTCAATGTAATTTTTAATGAAGATGGCAGTGCCACTACCTCTGTAGTTGGATCTGTCATTTCTGTACATGAGACAACCCCATATTTTGGGAGTGTCAGAAGGTATAAGGTGTGTTTCACTATATGGGGTTGTCTCATGTAATTTTTAATGAAGATGGCAGTGCCACTACCTCTGTAGTTGGATCTGTCATTTCTGTACATGAGACAACCCCATATTTTGGGACTGTCAGAAGGTATAAGGTGTGTTTCACTGATTAGTAAAATATCAGGTTGGTATCTGTAAGTGAAATCTTCTAGCTCCAAAATTTTGTTCCTCAAGCCGTTCGCATTCCATGCAATGATCTGAAGAGAGGCAGGAATGAGTTTGTTTTTATTCATTTATGATTGCTGTGAAGATGGCCTGTGTTTCCTGTAGGAATCTTTTAGTGATGGTTGCTGAAGGGTTAGGCAGGCTTAAATCTTGTAACATGTTAGCTAGAGAGGCTGTAATAACTAGAGAGGTGTCAGATTAGTAGGTACTATTGGCTGATTTTGTTCTGATATTGGTTTGCTAGTATGGGCCACATCAGCATAACTTCTTGTTTGCCTTTGGCTTCCACTGTCTTTGAAGGTCACCGACTGTTGCTGCCGAGTCTCAGGCTGTGGAGCAGGGGCCTCAGGTGTTCTTTTACTAGAGGAAGAGGGCGGTTTAGCTGTCTCTACTCCTCTGTTTTTTGGGTGCTGAGTACATCCCTTGTAGTTTGCTGGATGAGGGCCACTACAGTTGGCACATTTAGCTGAGGTGGTTTTTGGCTTGGTGCAGGTGTTAGTGGGGTGGTTCTTAGCACATTTCAGGCATTTATACTCTGCCTTGCAGAGCCTTTGAGCATGACCAAACTTCTGGCATCTATGGCATTGGCCAGTAGATGCCCTTTTACGGAGTGGCTCTGGGGTGATCCGGAGTTCACAAACAGATGTTAAATCATAGATGTTCTTATAGGCTTTGTGGATCTCCACCAAGACCAGAGGCATAGGGGATTTGTCTGCTCTGGTCATTCTGCTGATCTTAATAGGTGGCAGGTCCTGGTGGTGGAGGTCAGCCTCAATTTCATCTGTAGTTATATCCTCCGTGACACCCCGCAGTACTACCTTCAGATTTTTCTCGGAACTAAGAGAAAAGGTGTGGTATTGAATATTGCTAGAGTCTAACACTTTGGTCAGTTTCCTGTAATCAGTCACAGTAGCCGGCTGAATTTTTATACCATCATCAGTGTTCTTGGCTGAGAGATACTGTATCTGTGAGTTTATCGTGGTGGACCTTAATTGTGTCCATCTTTTCTTTTCTCGGAGGACTATCGGTGGAACCCTTCCTTTCGTGGCGGTCGAGGGATTGGAACTGGGAGTATCCTCTTCCATACCAAAATCTATGGGAGGTTCTGTGTCAGCGGTTTTGCACACACGAACTTCTTCAAAGTCTGGGGGAGACTGCAACTGAGTAATGAGCTCCTCACTTGTATCGTCCGAGTTATCTTCTATGACTGCAGAGGGTGGGAATGAGTCAAAAAGCTTAACTTTTCCCGGCCAACTATCACTCAGAAGATTTCCTAATCTGAGAAATTCATTATAAACCTCCTCGAAAATGGTCTCGTTCAGAGGTTTTGCCATAGCAAATTCGGTAGACACAATCTGGTGTTTTCCAGCAGTACGATATATAGTTTAGTATGCCCTGTGATTAGGCTTAGAAGGTGGTTTCCGACATAATTAAAAATTGAAATTAAAGTATTTACTCACCTGTAACTTACAAAAACTTTTCGTAGTCAAAAAGCTTGATTAATACATGTGAACAAAATACTCGACACGAAAGCATAAATCGCTTAAAAAACATATCAATGAAATTCGCAATTCACCATCAATAATACACGAAACACTAACACGCGAGCCGCCATCTTCCATTCAATGTAATTTGGTTAGAATGGACACAGGACAAGACACATATATGGCGCAGAGGGTGAAGCTTGACGCTTTTCATATTCCCTGTTGTCTGTTTCGGGAGCAATGATGGGAGAGATTTGTGAGCTATTTCAGCTCGCCCTGAGTGGGCAGAAGTGATTATTCGTCGTTGGGTGTTAGGATGGCTTTCGGTCTTTTATGTTTCCAGTGGTCATTACCGTCATAGTTTCCGGCTTGCTGTATTAGTTGGTGTGGATGCGTAGATGTCTTCATAAAGAATTTTTTTGCTAGGGAGCGTAGTAGTGGAGAGATGTAGGGGATCTTTATGTCCCGGTGGATCTGGGCGTTCCTGATGAACCACGGGGACGTCCAGAACCATTCACAGGCATTTGTTCTGTAGTCTTTGTAGCTGGAGGTATGGCTCCAGGCTGGGGAGGCGTATATAACTGAGGGACGGATCACTGTCTTGTACAGTAGTATTTTATTTCTTGAGCTTAGTTTGCTGTGTTGTCTGTTGATCAAGGGTGGCGATAACTTTTGAAGCTTCGGTGCATGTGTGGTTAGAATGGTCACTCGTGAATTCTACTTGAAATTTCACATGTTTTATAGAAAGAGGTGTATTATTTATAATGCAGAAATACAATTGCTGTAATTAAATGAAATGAAAAGAATATTCATAATTTGGTCCTTTTTATAATATTATTGTTGTTGTTAAGAAAATTTCAGTTTTCTCCTCAAACATGAACAAAAGAATAATTAATCCTTGCAATTGAAAAATATAATTTCAATTGTTTTTTTTCTGCATATTTTATTTATTATTATCCTTTTTCATAACGCAATCAAGGTTCATGAACATTAAATATTATTTATTCAAATCTAGAAGCCAAGTACAAATTTACTGTGTTAATTACGAAAATATTAATTTTTCCAGATAGTTTTTAGAATTAAAAATGAGCTTTTAAGATCCTCGTTTTTGTGAGGTCAGTAACATTGTGAAATATCCTCAAGCTCTTACTGTTGTTTCTTATCGAAAGATAGTCAGATAAGCACTACAGCGATTTATTTCCTTAAAATAAAGCTACAATAAAACGTGCTACATAGCTGACACCTGCAGGTTAGTTCTTTAAACGCGACAAAGTGGAAAACGTGCTGGAAATAATTTATAAACAAACATGTATGCGTGTTATTAGAAATATAATTCAAAATACATTCTTGAAGAGTAGATGGTCTTTATTAAAATATTAGGTATATTTATTTTATATAATAAATATACCTAATATTTATGATTTCATAATTTTTATATTTTTTTTCAATATATTTCCAATATCTATTTTTTCAATTTTTTTTCATTTTTTTTCTTCAATATATTTTTTCATAATATTTTCAAAATATTTTTCATAATAATAATTTATACTAAGTAAAAATATTTTTTTAATTCATAATGCATTAAAAAATTACCTAGAGTAATCCAAGGTATCTTGGATTACTCTAGGTAATGCGTTCTAACAAATATTAGATTTTTATATGCTCATCCTAAGCTGAAGTAAAAGACAATAAAATAGCTGTAGACCCACAGAGATAGCCTTGTACCATAATCACTAGCCCATATAATACAATTATGAACTTATACACAAAAAGAAGGTCCTTAATCCTATGCAATACATTTCACTGAAACAAAAAACAACAACAACAACAAAAAAAAAAAAAATCAACGAAATTTAATATGGGAATGCATAAATTTGTAGGGAAAGGCTTAATTACAGGCAGATCACATTGCAAATACGGAACCATATTTCAAAGACGGCGTTTTTAATTTAGAAAAAAAAAATCTAACAGGTGTGCTGTTATTATCCAAAACTATCAAGCAAACGAAGAATCGGGTTTGCGTCTGTGTTTTGATTTCGTGACACCGCAAAAATATTTCTTTTTTTTTTTCTTTGTGTGTTATTTTATCATATTTAAAGAATATATATTTATATAATTATTAAAATCGTTTGCTGTGTAATCATTTATGCTGAATTTTATTAAAAATCAAAGTATTTTTAATATTATTTAAAAATCCACTTAAAATATAAATTATACCATTTAATTATATAAGCAAAGTGGATATTAGAATCCAGCATTATTTCAGTAATTATACGCTTTAATTTAAAATCTTCTGAAAGTATTTTGGCACGCCTGTAAAATTGATTAACTTACAGAATATAAATGGAATAAACTACGTAACGAATTCCTGGTTTATTTATACAAACATCTGGTTGTACATGACCTGCTTCGGCCTAGCATTGCCATAATTGTCTAAAGAGAGAGGGGAGTTTCATCGGATATTCTAAAACGTCATATTTCCTTTCAGTTTTCTGCGCCCCATTTTCACCTTTCATTTGATAGAGCTAATAAATTTAACTTATATGATTGATTCAAGTCTTCTATCGAGATTGAGTTCATTCGGTAAGATATAAAAATGCCATTCCAGTATCTCTAAAGATTATATTAAAAAAAAAGTTGTAGTTTGACACACACACACACGCGTATTATAAAAAGGCATTATATATATTTAAATATTTAATATCATAATCAAAGACAATACGTGTTAATGCTAATCATGTGCAATATTGTTGTATCATTTTGTTTGAGACATTTGATATACTATGTTTACAAAAGTATTTGGACACCTTAAGTGTTATACAAATTTCGGATCCTACCATATGCAAATATTCAAAGAATTTCTGCGCAAAGTCTGGTAATAAATGGTGGGATGCGCTGCATGTTTTGAACTGTACTCGATGTCAAGCTGCCGCGTTCAGCTGAACTGACAGATATCCAACGTGGGATGGTAATTGGGTGTCACATCAGTGGTCTGTTCGTAAACATTGCTACCCGTGTCATTATACCGAAATCCACCGATGCTTGTCATTCGTGGATGGAAAGTTGATGGTGCTACCACAGCAGGGAGGTCGTCGATACTCACTGATCGAGAAAGACGAGCTCTGTCTCGGAGTGTTCGAGCATCCCGCACATTATCAGCGAAGGACCTCGCAGTCAACATGGAAAATTCTGAAGGGACATCTGTCAGCACTAAAACTGTCCGCAGAGAGTTGCATGCCTTAGGTTACCATGGCAGAGATGCCGCGAACAAGCGATGATGGTGAAAGAGTTTAAACGACATTGGCATTGGTGTCTTTTACACCGTTCCTTAACCGTAGATGATTGGAAAAGGGGTCCTGTGGAGCGATGAATCATGCTTCCAACTGTTTCACTGATGGTTGTGTTTGGATATGGAGATTACCCGGAAAACGGTTCTGGCAGGACTGCCAACTATCAAGTTTGGTGGAGGCTCGGTAATGATATGAGGTGGTTTCAGTTGGATGAGGCCTGGTCCATTGGTGGACGTGTCCAAACCCGTGACGTTTGTTGGCTACATGGGCATCCTAGATAACTTCATGCTTTCGACGCTGCGGAAGTATTTTTGCAGTAATCCTTGCATGTTTCAGCATGATAATGCTTGATGCCATACTGCACTGCGTGTCCGAGACTGGTTTCCACAAAACAACGGTGAAGTGCTCGACAGGCCGGCACAGAATCCAAGCCTCAACCCCATCGAACATTTTTGGGACGAATTAGAACACCGAATTCGTTCCAGACCAGCCGTCATGAGAAATGGAATAGCTTTGCACGAGGAATGGAAGAATATTCCTGTTATGACGTATCAGAAATTGATTGAAAGCATGTCCCCCAAACGGTAGTTACTGTCATTCGGACCAAAATTACATTTCTAGTACCCAGTGGGTCATTCAGGCCCACTGGGTACTAGAAATGTAATTAAAACGCATTTTTATCTACAACTAGATGTCCAAATACTTTTGCTAACAAAAGTGTAGATGAGATGCGACTATACTACCTTTTTGTTTACTAAAATTTCCATTCCTCCATTAACAGATTTGTCTGCTGATGTATAAATGGAAGCCAATTTTTGTCAATTTCATGTGACTTCGTTCCATTCAAAATCTGTTCTCCACCTGTGTTCTTGGACGCAGACTGCGTCAAGGTTTGCTGACTCTGCTGCAGTGCAACATTCATGAAAATGTCCACGTTTCCAAGGTTATGAACATTGAAAGTGTATACAATCAGTGGATTTCTCCAGAGTTGATGTTTTGATTGTCTACCTCTTCGGCTATGGTAGTTTCACTACCTGATTTCTCTGTATCTAGTATTCCTTTTGTAATTAACAAAAAATATCGGGTGATTGACCCTGACATGCGTCGCCATGTTAGGCTACTGGAAGTATACCCAGCGTTTCCCGGGGGGGGGGGGTAACTTGGAAGTCTGTCTTAATCAATGTAGTCTTCCTAAAATAATTACGTCACTTAACCTTCTCGTGACCAATGAAATCATTCTGAAAGTCGATTGTGTTAAATCTTTGCCTAAAGTTGTGTGCAATAATTTATTCATTTTTCATAAAAGCATGTTTAGATATCGAACTATTCAGTTCTAAGGGCATCCTTGGTCGAGATTCGTCTTTCCTGTCTCTCTCTGATGTCCTCATTATTTTCCGTCCTACATCGTACGCTTCAAGAGTACTTCAACAGTAACTTCTCGTAGTAACCTTCACCCAAACAATTATTCAACGAATCTCATGCAAGAACAAACAATAAAACTGTCTTGACTTCTCTTTTATACTTTCTTAAATACTCATTCAGTGTTGTCAATGGTAAGACACAACTTTCTTTCCTTTCTTTGGAATGATAAATAAAAAAAAGAATAATACATTTGAATATTTTGTCAGTTTTAGCCATCACTGAAACTGTAGTCATTTATTCAATGAAAATAGACGTATTCCGCTCAAATTTTGTGTTCTTTTCTGTTTTAAAAGGCTTAAAAATCCGTGGGAGAAATGCTCCGACTAGTGTCCCATGTTCATCCAACGAGAACGCAGATAAGGGTCCAAAGCTTCTAGAATGATTTGATGATCAGATTATGTGGATATTTAGTAGCTGCAGGGGGGGGGGAAGGAACGAAAAAAATTTGAAAATCCGCTTTAATGATCCCTAAATACAAAATCTTGTTTTCAGATATTAAAGAGTATTTGCGGTCAGTTTGATGACTAGGATCTTTCCGCTCCATGTATTTTAACTTCGCTTATATAATGCATAATTTTATCGAAAAAACCCAATAAGGCACCTAAGCAGTTCAAAGTTATCTTTGCGCGCCATCTATGCAACTTCGCAAAATAAATAAATAAACGAGTTTTATATTATTAAAAATTCCAAGCGAGAATTTGAGTTTTGTACTTTCGTAAATAACATAAAAATAATATTAAAAAAACGCTGAAAGGTATTCATTTAATTCTAATTATAAGCATTTATCGATTAAGAAGGGCATAGACCTTTATAAAAACATCGACCTTCTCTCTGTCCTAGTTTTTAATGATTTTGACCTTTTATTATTATTATTATTATTCCTGATACCTCCAAGGAGTCCGAAGACTCATCGCGGGAGGACACCTACAACTGTCTTCTCCACTACACCGAACCTCTACTACGAATCAACTCCATCAACGCCATCTATCGCTCACCTCCACCACAACTAGTATTTTTGTCTATAAATTGCGTGTGTTCTGAAGGGCCGATTTGTTTGTATTATGTTATAATAAAGCGAGCGTATTAGCTTGAATGTTGTACGTTTCGTTATGAAAAATGAAAAACCACATATGACAATTGCATTACATTCGTCACTACATCTTTTTAAAAAAGCAGCAAGATTCGACCAAACGATAATGAAAGTTTGAACTCACTGATTAACTAGGTTTCCTAAAATGTGCTTCATTATTCAAATGGCCAGAAGGGGGAGGCACATGCTACTATAAAATAATTATTTTAAATAACATCTTCGCATCCACAAACCTGTTCCCAAGCCTGGTCGTTTACCTCAGGATATTATTATTATTATTATTATTATTATTATTATTATTATTATTATTATTATTATTATTATTATTCCTGACACCTCCAAGGAGTCCGAAACCATAATTTAGCTTTTAATACTTGAAATATTTACAAAATATAATTTTAGAAAGTTCTCATAACCTTATACAGTGACGCTGTTTTGAACTTCCTTTATAAATCGTCTGAACTAGTTTAAAAGATAGAAATCTATTCGTGTGCATGGAGATATGTGAAGGACTCCAGGAAGGCCGTATTCCTTTTCCGTAGTTTTATATTGCTACTGCGTTGGAAGCTGTTCAACAAGATTCAAATGAGTACGGTTGCCGAAAGAGAACAAAATGAGAGAGAGAGAGAGAGAGAATCAATTGTTTTCATTTAACTAAAGAGATTACCTATAAAATATAGTTAAATTCAGTCAACTGTTTTTTTTTTCTTCTAATTCTTCTTTCTTTCTTTCCAATCGGCAGTTGCAAACTTCATCTGACATCACTGCACTGATACCGATTGGGGTAGGGATAGTGGTCCGGCCATGAACAGACAATTCAACACCCACTGCTTCGTAATTACTAGGAGTTAGTAAGGGTGTGTAAGGGCTCGTAAGTCCTTGCTCGTTTTGAGCTTGGACGCTGTGATGGGCGAAGATAACCTCTGGGGTCAGAGACGGCCTGATGACCTTGAATAGCAACGGTATTCTTAACCATAGCAGATGACGCTCTTTCTCCCCTGGAGTTGCAACATCGTGTTGTAATTGGGCAGAATATTTTATTGATTAACAAAGAACCAGAACAATAAGTATTTCATTATTTTTATGATAATTTTTTTAAAAAAGTTCGCTCTGTCTTACTTCAATTTATTACTTTTATGTTTAATATCAGTTCCAAACATTAATTTAAACATTAATTATAAAATATGTATTAAATTATAGGGTAATAATTTTAATGAAATCAGTAAAATCCATATTATTGGATCAAATGAATCGTTATAATTATAGAATTGTACTTATTTAATATTTATTTTAATTATTAGTGTTGTTTGTTTGTTGTTTCTTTTCATATTTCAATAAGATTTCGTCACTTTTTTTTAAGCTGCATCTCTTTCTTATTTTTAAAACACTCCGAGTCGCAACATTTCTTATAAAGCAACTTTCCATTTATTTAATTAATTTCTGTAATTAATTATCATATTTGCAATTTACCTGCGAATTTCTATTTGTATTATTTTATATTAAATGTATTCAAGAAATTAAAATCAAGAAATTAAAACATACGTCGATTTCTTTATTTTATTTTATTTTCAACTCTTCGCTGTTTTGAACGTTGAATTTTCATTTGCTATTTATGAACTTTGCATCATATTATGAAAGCGTTTTTTCAAAACGCCACCTATATTAATTGTCATCGTGTTAAAATAACACGATGACAATTAATATAGGTGGCGTTTTGAATTTAAGTAAGAAAGCTTACACAGTATGCATATTTCAGATGTATTTCAGTTACATTACAAAGATAATTAATTACGAAGAAAGAGTTTTACAAGTATCTTTTCCAACATTAAATATTAAGGTACAAATCTACCATTGATGTAAATTAGGTATATTTTAAACGCCCATCTCGTTTTCACAGTACCTTCTACACCAGTCATGGGACTCTCCAAAGTGTATTCGGTCTTTTAATTATGTGTATCATTCTGTCTGGTTCTTGATTTACAGAATTAAAAACTGGAGGTTACGGAGGAAAACCCTGTGGTACGTCGTACTATATTAAAATGCATTTACAGACCGAGACAGGGATTACAGTGCATGGAGATTAACCAGATAATTAAGAATGTTTATGTCTTCGTTGAATAGGTTAATAATAATTAAATTAATTGCATTCTTGATCGGTTACAGTACCGCAAATATTATCTAAAGGGCATTCATATTACAATGTAATTTAATTATTACTTCAGGGTGGTCCATATGTCTCAGATGATTTCTTATAATAATAACTTTTGAATGCCTCAAAACATTCCAAAACTATATTATTATATGACATTTTCATAGAATCCAATAATTAATCATGAAGGTCACTCTCCACTACATAATCCGTCTCATAGTTAAGCTTAACCGCGCTACTATCTCTGAATGAAACCAATTGCATTCGTCACGAAGAGAATCGAACCCAGGTATTTTCCAATAGAAGGGTTCACATCGCATCATTCCTACAACTGCCTGTGTTGTGCATTATTTTATTTACGTATTTTAAATATATATCTGGATTGTTGACTACTTTTGATTTGTATAAAATATTATATTTTAAAAATTACAAATATTTTGAGGTTTGATTGCTTATAGACCTCTTTAAGCGACTGTAATATTTATGATTTGATTCTGTTTTATCTTTTTCATGATTTTAGCTGACAGATCCTGAATTAAAAACAAAAGCAACTACTTCAGAGACTAGAGACAGCTTCTATTCCACGTTTACCTTGAGATAGACCACAGACTATTAGGTATGCACCGACTGACCTTTCTACTGATGTGTACTATTCGACATGAGATATTGTCTTAACAACTCCCTCGACTGATGAATGGGTAAGGACTAGTACAGTGTTTAAGAAATCTGTTTGCTCGTATACAGAAGAAATTAAAAAAAAAAAAAAAAAGATATTCAAGGTAAGAATTATAAACACTGAACAAAGCATTGAGTGATGAATAAGTAAATATTCAAGTCCAGTTTATTGTTGAAATATTATTTCTTTAATTTATTTGAATTAAAATATACAGGGAGAGGAATCTATTTAATTTATTTAAGGTGATTTTACACAAACCTTTTATGATCAGATGCCTGGGGGAGGCCTATATTTCTAAAGATCTCATTGTAACTGCTTTTTAATATAACCATTAAAACGTTCTCAATAAAATATTTTAAATTGAATTTCATTAACGATTTTACTTTTATTTACATTTTATTATTATTTTAATTAACTAAAAAAAAACAGGGCCAAAAGTTCTAAATACCTAAAGTATACCGAGTGTTTTGTTGTTCATAAATTCACATTTACCAGACCAGTTGCTGCACACTCAAAATCACTTTCCCAGACTGTTTTCGGATCTCTGCTAAGGAACTGGGATTTTTAATCTAGTATTCTTCTTGATGCCAATCCCATATCAATCATGGAATAATTATAACCTAATCAACTGTCTGTAAACTGCCTGAGTTCATTTAATTTAGAACTAACCGAACATATCCATTTGTACTATACAGGACACACCAGCTAACTTGCACCAGCGATGGTGTACGTTGGCGGACGTGTTAGCTGGCTCAAGGCGAGTTGGCACGTGTGATTCTGATTACACTTTGAAAATATTTTATTTTGGAAGTGTATCAAAGTCTATTTTTTTTTTTTTGATATCTTGAAAATAGTTATAAAAGAAGGAACGCCAAAGAAATAACCTTCGCGCATAAATTGGAAAAAATGATATTCTATTAGATGGTAGGAATTAAAAAATAGCCGCAAATCATAAGTATCAATTAAGTATTATATCGTTTTCGATTGACCAACTAATCCTTGCATGAAAATAACCTAGTGTTTATTTAAGCAGATGGAATTTGATGATTCAAACCTGGAACTTTAAGAACTACTTGAAGCGAGATAGAATACCATCCTTCTTTCTTTTAGGAAAGAAGCGAGCCTTTTTTTTTATCTACTTTTTCGTTCTCCTGTTTGATGACTGTAATGTAGCCATACTAGCAAAGATCAAATTCGTTATTAAATATCACATTTTAAAATCACTAGTATTCGATTCTAACAAGAAATATACCTTTGCGCGCACGCACGCACGCACGCACGCACGCACACACACACACACACACACACACACACACACACACACACACACACACACACACACACACACACACACACACAGTGCGCAGGTGTATTTATGGTTTGTAATGTAATTACACAGCATCCAAATTTCCGTTTCGCTATTTCTATTACATCTGAGGTAATCGAATTCTTTTATTTATTTTTTTTTTCTCGTACGTTAAAGGAATTGCGATGTTTTGAGGGAAGCAATGTGGATTTGTCGAAACCTTCCGATTTGGTTTCAGACCAAAGCGGAAGCAGTTTAGAAATTTCCTCGCAACAGATAGGATCTAAACCCAGATCACGTCGATGTGGTTCTCAGTTGAAAAGGCATTTCTTTCCTTTAAGCAGAATTGCTAACGCTAATGAAAGATTTTGATGTGGAGCTATAGCTCTAAGTCCTGGAATTCAATCAACTACGTGTGCTCTTAAAATCTTTCCCAAAGCAATTATACTACAGTATTTCTTAGTATGTAGCCTGGGAGCTGTTTGGGTGTGGATGTTATGACAATGGTCCTCGTTGCAAGAACTGTTCGAAAAAGAATGCTATACACAAGACACTCCCACTCGTTTTATGCTAACTGAATCCCTCTAATTATAACTTGACAATCTGCTCTTCATATTGATCACTATCTTTAATTGTTTTATAAATGCTAATTTACATAAATATAATAAAATATATAAATATAAATAAAAGAGGAACATTTGGAAGAATTTTCATTTATCTCTCATAGGCAAACCAACTAGAGAACACATGTAATTAACAAACAAACAAATACTTTACAATCAATAATAGTGGTAATAAGATGGTGTCATACGCTCTCGTGTAGAAGTGTTACGACAGATATATCATCAGATGCTAATTAAATAATACAGTCTAGAACTCTTACCGTGTTGTTGGTGAAGCACATAGAAAGAATTTGAATAATCGAACAAGAAACTCAATTTGTATTCATCCAAGTTTTTGAATTATATCCAAGGATTGTATGATGATAAGCAGTCTCTTACACTTTAGAGAAGGCGTCGATTCTAAAAAAATAAAAACGAAAAAAGAAAAAGATAAAAGAAAAATTCTATAAATTAGTTCAGAATAAACATTTTTTTTCTTAAGAAAGCAGAAGCCTAGAAGTTTCTTAGAATCCAATGAAGAGAAAAGTAATCATCTCCTTTTCAACAATAATAAGTTAAAAATTAGAATACGAAGGTATATCACTTGTTTTGACTTTTAATCAGAAACTGTCAGTTTATGATTACAGCTTCTAATTAAAACTTCGTTTTGAAATGTTGTGAGCACTTCTACATCGAGAACTAGTTGACGGAATTCATTTCAGGGAAGCAGTTGAGAGGGAAACAGATGTACTGTGTACAAAACGTGCCAGATCTATTGTATATACTATTACTGTACAATAGACTAACTTCCTGTCTGAGAGAGTAAACAGTGCATAGCGCACACGTTGCTTGACCCTTTACTGATAAGGTTACAGGAACCACATCGACAACACCCTCACGATGATCAGCAAAGTGGCATTCCTCGACGATATTAAACTAGACAGTTTAACAAAATCGCAACAAAATTTTCAGAAAGGTGAGTAATACTTAGGAAATTTTGGAGATAAGTGAAAGTATAGTGATGTACTTTTATTGTATTTATAGTATTAATTAAAACAAATATTTGATATTACAAGATCTAATCAGAATATATAATTTAGTTAAGACATATATAGTGCGTTTAAAATTTTATTTTGTCGATATTTTCCGAATAATGAAAGCTAATTGATTGAAAAAGCGAGGGAGCGCTGTTTTCCGAATAATGATAATGTCGATATATTCCGAATAAGCATGAGGGCGCTGTTGTTTATTTAATCGTGATTCGCTCAAATTACTAAGTAGATTTCGCAGCCGAAAGAGCTTCATTTAAAAAACACATTTTCAAAATTAGCTGACATTTAAAAACGCACAAAACTATTAAATTTTATTACTTTCAGTCTTATATAGCAAAATAATAAAAACAAAATAATCAGCAAGCACATGATTATTTGATATAATAAATGCAATATAATATAATATAATACAATATAGTAATAATGAAAATTTCAATATATCACATGCTGTATGACTAAAATCACTGTTGCAAGGGATTCCACTTTTATTTATTTATGTTTGAAAGTGCTACTAATAAACGAAACCGAATTTTTTGGAAAACGGATTTAAGAAGCGTGTTTCTAAAAAGAAAGTGAAATTATTATCTAAAAAAATAAATAAATTTTGAAATAATTTTACACTTTCCTGGAATTTTCATTCAACACCCACAGTCTTTTCGTGGTACTCGAAAACAACGTTTGTCAGTAGGAGTATTATGTCAACGTGCAAGTGAACCATGACAATCTGGGCGGAATATGAAATCCTATTAAGCCGAAAGGCAATCTTGTCAGGCGCATCAAATAGGAAATAATAAATGCACGAAATAGCGGAGGGGGGGGGTAGAAGGTTGATATACGGAAGGTAAAGGATTTTCAACTTCACATTATTATGAAAAATGGTTTGAAGGTTTGGGTCTAATACTGTGTGCTGCAAAGATCAGATGAATCACTGCGATAAACATCCAGACTGGTAGTCAGCAGGAAAGTAAGTGAAACGGATACAAAATTTAATAAAATTGTATTCTCTCTTCATTGATTTTTAGCCTTTTAGAACGAAGTTTTGACTACTTCAGGGAGATTTTTTTTTTCGGAATGTATTACTAATAAATGAAACTTTTTTAAAATAAGAATTGGGAAAAACGTGTGCTCTGTGTGTGTGTGTGTGTGTGTGTGTGTGTGTGTGTGTGTGTGTGTGTGTGTGTGTGTGTGTGTGTGTGTGTGTGTGTGTGTGTGTGTGTGTGTGTGTGTGTGTGTGTGTGTGTGTGTGTGTTACTTGTCTTTTCATAAATATCGATCATGAAACATTCTCAAACTGTGTATAAAAAATATAAATGAAGCTTTAAAAAAAAAAAAATCCTCATAATCAGTGTTACGTTTAGGACATTTTCTAGACGATTAAAGTATTACATAAATAATAATAATAATATAAACCACGTTTTTTCTTCCATTTGGTGAATCAACCGTAGAGTCAACTGTTTCAGAGGAGCAGTTATAATCGTCTTATCGCATATTTTGTGGAGTCTTCTTTCCAAAAATAGTAGAATTTCAAAGAAAAAGAAAAGAAAAAAAAAAAGGAAAGAAAGTCGGAACATCGAACTTTTGAAATCAGCTCTACTAAAGGATGTCTTTACTTTAACAAAGGTTTTTATTTTTTTGATTTCCGAAATCTATAAGTCCAACTGTTCAGTTAACACCGGAAATTAAAAGTACATATAGTTAACTGCAAGTGCCACAAATACTTTGATTTCCCAACCAAGTGAAAGAAAGTTTATTTGGATTTATTATTTTGAAATGTAAAAGAGAGAATATATATATACGAGGGTGCTCATGCGTGTATATAATTCACGTATATAATTCATAATTGTAGGCCGCATTGGAATACATCACTGTACTGTTGCTAGCCTAGTTTCCATAAACTTTTTCAAGTATTCTTTTCGTTACTTTGAGAGTATGTTATGCATATCGATTTATAAATAGGCATACAGTTTTCTATATTTTCAGTATAAACAGTGAAATGATAAAATAAAATGAAGAATGTCTGAATAATATGTCTGTTCAAAGCTACTGATATTCTATTGAACAGACCCAATTTGATAGGAACAATTCGCGAACTTGAGAATATAAGCCAGTTTTTCCTAACACACCCTCTTTGTAATTCTCAGAAATATCATTTAACCATTTGCCGTATGTTTATGCACATGATTAGTAGACTTAACGAAGAATAACTCTCATGTGTCAAATTAATCATTTTAGTTATAAAAATTTAAAAAAGTAATTTCTATCAAGCTTCTCAGTAGAAGAAATTTTGAGGCAAGTCTCTTGCCTGGGTTTATCCAAAAATATTTTTGGATAAACCCAAATGAACATATGAAATCTCTTAAAACAAATAGTATGTTTCATCCCCTATTTTATAGAGAATTTTAGGATTATTTCTCGGAAACATTACTCTCCCCATCCTCCAGTTCCTGTCCGACTCTTAAGTTTTTTGCGTCACGAATAACCAATATAAAAGAATTTCATGTATTAAGCACTGTAGTGTTTGCATCACCGATTATAAGGCAACAGTTACATTATTTTTAAAATAATAATAATAATAATAATAATAATTTCTAGAGCATCAAAGTGCATGGTGATATACTGCCGTGCCCATCGCCTAAAATACTGCATATTTCGTTTTTTGTTTTGTTTTTTAATTCCAAAGAATTCATATTTCGCACGTATCCCATATCTTTACTATTTTTATTTTCTATCTTCCCCTCGCCCATCGCTCTTATAATGACCCGCCGGTTGAAAAACGTCGCATCTCTGTTGTTGCGCATTGAATTCCGAGGTAGAACATTGGGAAGGAGAACCTCCATAACTCAGTACTTCGTGGCGATGTCCTTTGGTTAGAAAAACGTCATTTTGATTTATCTTGCAGTAGTGAGACACGTTTAATAAGGGTTTTACAACCAAAAGGCGAATGAAGCTATTTCATAACAGATGAGAAGGGTTTTCCTTTCCCGAAAACTTGGGATTTTAAATCAGTAACACGTGGCAAAAGAACACGCGCAAAAAAAAAATAATAATAAATAAAAATAAAAATAAAAAATAAAAAAAAACAGAAGAAGAAACTATGTAGACGTATGGAAGTAACGTTAAACATTTTAATACTGAGCGTCGAATCGCTTCTATCTTCTTGACGAGGTGACTTATTATTGCCATGGACACACTAAGTTGCATCCGTGTGAACCGACAATAACAAAAAAATATTACTTATAGAAAAAGACTGTATTTGTTGAAAAATCATTCCAAAATTCGAGTTAAAAAGTTTCTCCAAAAAGATCTTTTCGGAAAAATTTATTGGCATTCTCTTAAAATAAAACATAATTTAGAGCTTAGGCATATCACAGACTATAGTAAAAGAGGAAAACAGTACAAATGTATATTTTTATACAAAATGTAATTGGATGCTGAATCGAAAATGAAACCAAATTTGTGTGTGTGTGTGTGTGTGTGTGTGTGTGTGTGTGTGTGTGTGTGTGTGTGTGTGTGTGTGTGTGTGTGTGTGTGTGTGTGTGTGTGTGTGTGTGTGTGTGTGTGTGTGTGTGTGTGTGTGTTCTGTCAGGCTATTAAATCTGTTAAACCATTCTGAATAATTAATTTCTATTTAGTAAAAGTAATTTTAAACTGCTAAACCGGCATGGTACCTGACACCATATATCCACACAAGTCATTCATTGTTTAGTAAACTAATATTTATGAGAATATCACACCTCGTAACTCATGTCACAAATATATTTTAATCTAATGTTTAATAATATTAATTATATTTTTTTTTTTTGAGTTTTTAGTTTACACATATTACAAGTTTAAGTTTAAATATAGTATTATTATCATTATTATTAGTCTTGAAATTCTCGTTTTGCGTCCATATCCTCTAACAACTTTCATTCCCAAAAAGAGTAAGCTAAGCCTTAGATTTTAGATCAAAAGGAGAGGTAAGAAAATAAATAAAAAAAAAAACATCAGAATTCCTGCATTACTGATTATTCTAATGAAAGAAAAATGCTTTAATTAAATAATTTATCTACGTTTCTTCAAATTTTCACAATAAATATAATTATGAATTTCGTTCACTCTGTATATTTTATTCTTATTTTTATTGCTAATAATTTTTTTCAAGAAAAATCCCACATTTTAATATTTCTTCTTAGAATCAGCTATAACTGGAAATCCTTTCACCCTTCGTATTTCACTGTCTGGTGCTATCACGTGACTTCTGAAAGTCATTGTTTGAAGGTAAGACACTATCACCAGAAGGAAATTTTCAGTCAAGCAGAAACGGCAACAGAAAATTAGTGGTTGGGCGCATCATCTTCGCACGGCATTCCCCCATTCTCTAGACACTTGACATGAAGCTTAAGTCACGTGGTTACTATCACTGATTCAAAACAAAGAACATTAGCAAGTCTTCTTTAATCTTCCAGTGGTAGATTAAACCAAGCGAAATGTTAACGGTTTTCAGCAGACTATGAGGCATGAAGTCGATGACATTGAGATCACTGAAGGTTAAGATAGTTAAAGGAGAGAAAAAATAAAACAAAACATTTTTGTTCAAAAATAGAAACCATAATTTTCAGAAATATTCTGTATCAGAAAATAACACAGATAAAACTTCATGGCATAGTATAATTCTCAGAAATCATACTCGGTATTGAAATGTGATTTTCTAAAAGCAGTTAAATTCCTTATTTATTATGTTTTCTTTTCTTCTTTTTTATCACATATGATTTTACAGATTATTCTTAGACAGGAACAGTAATTTCATAAAATCTGCAAGCTAGATGCGCAGGAAGTCTAGGGAGCAAGAGCTTCCTATTTAGTTACACCGAACGGTAATCGCATAAACATCTCATTCACAGTTAAAAGGATTGACAAATCACAGTTGTACAGACTACGATTATTTATTTTGAGCAGACGATGAAAAACACTGTTAGTATAGTTACGCCTGTCGCTATTAATAAATAACCATGTTTTATATTAAGAACAAATATACATAAATGTAATAGTATATATAAACATTAAACTTCGAATCTTAAAAACCCTATATATTAATTATTATACGTAGGATTTTAAGATTAAAAACATATTTAATCTTAAAATATGTTTCAAACAAATAAATACAAAATTAATAACGGAAAAAACTCACGTACAAAGATTATTTAATAGTATAATTTTCGCCTGTGTGTCACAGGCATCTTCAGTACATTAAGCTCAAATTAAACAATAACTGACAATTCCAAAAAGCATTTCAATTACGAATACGATTTTTTTTATTTATTTATTTTTTTATTTTATTTTAGGAAAGTTATTGACCTTTTTAGTTATCTTACACCAGCTACTTAGGTGGCGCTTTTTGGAATTGTCAGTTATTGTTTAATTTGAGCTTAGAATGTACTGAAGATGCCTGTGACACAGGCGAAAATTATACTATTAAATAATCTTTGTACGTGAGTTTTTTCCGTTATTAATTTTGTATCGATATGTCTACTCACGATATACCTCTTTTAAAACTTATATTTAAATAAATATGTGACAATCAAAAGAAAACGGAAAATGATGCCTCAAAACTTTAATGATTATTATATTAATAATAATTTATATTAAAAAATGAAATATTAATCCATGAAATGCTAAGTGAAAATAGTTTCATTTCATTATTTTCCTCACTGATTGATTTTGAGCAAAACTATTCTAACAATTTAAAAAATGTATCCTTTCGACATTATCCCTTTGTGCTACTAAAGAAACATTGGAATAGCTTGCCAAATTTTGTAGGAATACCAAATATGTAATAATATATTCTAATAATACACAATTAATAATGTATACTTATAGCAGATCTGAATTTATTTTTTAATAATTTAAATTATTAAAGAAAAATCATTAAATTTTATAGTCATTAATAATTCTTTATTTCATGTATATATTAGGTTGAATTAAGAGATTTGGCAGGGTAGATTGTACGAAAACAAATGAGATACTTTCGAAAAACCTGAAAACTTTTTTCTGCTATGTAATATATCTTAAGTTAGGACGTACCATCATAATCTTCCCCAAAAGCGTTTATGTAAATTATGGACAAGCCTAAAATTAATCATTTCAAAACTATTTCACAGAAGTCGCTGTCATGCCTGCTTCAGTTATGACATCATCTGTATTCTCAGGTTAGATTAACTGTTTAAAAAAAACACAATGACAGAAATAAGCTTGTAATGAAATAGTAAATTAATAACGGAGTTTATAGAACATTCTACAAATATTTAAATCAATAGGAAATAATGCTAGTCTGAACAGTTCTTATGAAAATATTTAAAAAATCAGACTCAACCAACAACAAAAAAAAGAACAAAAAACTCAATTTGATTCATCCTTATGCACTAAGTTTTTCCATGGCGATTTGCATTTCTGTAAACATTACACCCAAGACAATACACAAATTCAGTCTATCACTGAGTTAGCACATCTTATTGTTAGTGCCTATGGATTAAATTACGACAACGTTACCATTATATAATTAAAGTCTCTACTGGAGTTGGAGGTTGTTATTCTCAACGAAAACAATACCCCTTGCTAACTGAAACAAAAGTAAAGATTGGAGTCTCCCCCCCCACCTCTAGGGAAGAAATTCAAACGGTTGAGTTTTCCTATATCTCTGAATTACAACATAGGAGTCTTCTCTAATAATCTTCCAATTCAAGCTTATTAGCTCTTTATACTTAAGTAACTTCCAATTCAAGTTATTCATATGATATTTCATGTACAAAAAAAGTCTAGAGTCATCATCTTGGGATTAGCAGATTCTCCTTTTGTAACATACTTGCTAAATTGGTCGGGTATGCCATTATGAAAACAGATGTAACCAAGGATTACAGTGCTGAAGGTTATCCATAAGTACAGAATTGTCGTACACTTTAACAAAAGAAAATTCATTTATTGAGGATTTTGTTACAAGACACTTTCGTTCTTCTTCTTCAGGGTTACGACAGTCACACGTGGGATGCCGATAGATTAAACAACAAAAAAACAAGATCAGGTTTAAGTGACTATTTGACCTTCAGCATATCCGATTTGTAAGACGACAAGGAAACTATTTGAATAATGCGTTGGTTGACTAGAAGGTAACGGTAATTTTGTACGTGAGATCATTCAGATCCTCGAAATGTTCAAAAAGCACACACTTCTTAATGTAAACGATTCAGACGATTTCTTTAATTTTTTAAAAAGTTTTTGTTACCCCAGGAAAGGGCAGAATTATGCGTGGGAAGAGTTATGAGATAACAGCGACCTGCGAGGTAACGAACTGAAACAGGATGCAAGCATATGACCCTTGCGTGTCTTAAAAATTATTTTTTTTTTAATCAAAAGGACAAGGGTGAATATTTTGGGATGTGTGATATTTTAACTTTACAGTAAAATACTCATCTTTCAGACTTAACTTGTTTTAGGTTTGTTTAGAATCCTTCTGGAACATGGCATGCAAGATCTTCGAGATGATTAACATCTATCTGTCGTTCTCAGGACAAAAGAATCCTGCATTCCCATTTTCAGTCAATTTATTCAAGTAACTAGTTTGTTTTAGTAACATTGTCTACAATATAATGATTATCACTTAGCTGAATGCATTTTTACGCCTTAATCGATTTCAGCTGTGTATTGCACGTGAATTAAAATTTATCTTGCGACAAAATAAATAGGCAACTGCAGATTTTTTTTTTTTTTTTTTTTTTTTTTTTTCTCGACCGAATTGACCAAGCTGAGTAGTATTGACCAAGTGCTGTGAGCATGTTACGGATGACCTAACACCGCGTACACCGAAACTTTTTTTGAAGCATTCTAAGGCATTAAAGACATCACAGGTTCGGAGATACAGTATGCAAGCAATCCTATCAGCAATCAATTACTTGAAACAGCATAGCACCAAGACCCTCGTATCAAAGATAGCGCAGGTTTCTACGGTGTTAATAAAACAATCATCAATCGAAACAGTCATCGCACGCCTATAGAACTCGTGATTATCCGAGGTATGGTGATGCTCTGAGATGTTCCAAATGTGGCTTTTTCAGTAGGATCGGATCTGTTGAATAGATTTAGTTTTGTTTTGTTTTTCTCTGAAAGAAGAGAGGTGAATACTTATTATCATGTGATACAACCTATCTTAATCTATTCTTTACAATTCTTAATCTATTTCTTAGAATTTTCATTGCCTCGGATTCACACGTTATGATGGTTTACTGTACTATCGACCTTTAGAAGGAAAAAATCGATGTTGCCTGTCCAAAAGCGAATCTGAATTTATTGCCAATAGTACCTCCCCTTTCCACCTCAGTCCACATATTTCAGACTTTTTTTTTTAATTTCTATTTCATTTAAGTGATCTGCAAATAAAGTAACAAGTGCTGAATTCCACATTTCGAATTTCTGTAAACATGATTCGAGTGAATTTGAATTGATTGTGAAATAATCTGTAAATATCAATTCATTACCTATACAGTGGAACAGCAAACAAACATCAAAATTCTGTTTAATATCTGTATGACCTCTGTTTAACGTAATTAAACAGGAGTCATCAAGGTAAAAAAAAGTTTCGTCAAACACAGATCCATTCTTAATTGAAAGTGGATGTGTGTTTGACAAACAATGACAACTGTAATAAAATGTAGTGTTGATCTTAAAAAGTTACCATCTCGAAAAGAAGAAATGAGCTAAATGCTAATCGATGACAGCTATTATCTGGAAAAAAAAAATGTCAGAAGATAGAAAACATGTAATTTTAGTAACATAATAAGTAACAGATGCCTTTTACCTAGACTGGATCAACCACATAAAACTCTTCAGATTTCTGCCCGTGAATTTGAAATAAGCGACAGGACTCAAACATTTCTATAAGAAGACAACAAAAGACTTAACTATTCAAACACTATTTCACATACGCGGTGCTACATTTTTACCCTGAAAACGGTGTTTAGTTTCAAAATGATAATGGAAGGGAGCGCTAGCCTTATCTTTTCGTAGCAGGACCATCACGATGGTGGACTTAATTATCTTAGCACTTCTAGACTCAACTCGTGAATCAATGAAATGATTAGAACAGCATATCAGCGGAATCTATGGAAACAGTTGAATTTTTCAGAACTTGATATATGAGTAACGAAGTCTTTTACATTACCAGAATTATTGCTATAGTCCTGGAATTATTTGATGTTTTACAGATATGAATGCAAGTAAAATCCATCACGTTGAATTTAAATTACTATTAAGGCATTAATTGACTTTATTTACCTCAGTAGGTAATATTTCTATAATATAAATGATAATGGGAGAATAATGAAATTCAGTTTAAATTACTTAAATATTTTCGATGTTTTTAGTTGAAGAAATTAATAATATTATTCATTTAATATTTATTAGCATACGATTTAATATTAATAATTCCTAAGAAATCAATCACTTTTTCCCCCGTTCGCTGATTTTCAGTGAATAAAATAAAGAATTTCGCTTCGTGAGTATGTACACGGAATCTTGTATACAAGAATCGACTGAAGGAAAACTTGGGAAGTTTGGTTGCTGTAATAAGGCGTATTGAGTAACATAAATTTCAAAATTATTTATAAAATATTGTGAAAACAATGAGAATGAAATGAAGGTTATGCTATTTAACAACTATGGAACCTCAAACAGTTCCATAGTTCAAGAACAAAAAGGTCAAGAACAAAAGTCTAAAGACGAAGATAAACGACAGTCAGATATAAAACAATATTTGCAAACTTTTGTATTCCTGCTTTTAAATCAGAACTTCAAGGTAATAGTTGACAGAGCCACATTTTCCCCTTACACTTTTCATACATAAAACCACCTTTATTAGCGTAATATTAGTTAATGAGCTTTTAAAGGAGCAAAGGTGCATTGTTTAGGATAATTTATAAGTTTTGTTTATAAACTGTTTGCTCTAAAAGTGCTTAGTCTGTTTCTGATCAGTGAAAAATTAACAAATAAAAGGGAACAGATGTGTTAAAAACCACAATTTTTCCCCTTTTTCCGATATTCCCAATTCCAGTATCTTCTTAATCCAAAATTCAAAACATTCATGTTTTCATGAACCTTTGAAAATTACTGTTTTATCATACAGTATAACAATACTTAAAAGCGTTTCGGGAAACTGATTGTAGAATCGAATTTCCTATTCTTTTCTTTTCTTTAAAAATGGAGAAAATATACATGAGTGCTGTTATTTTCTTTCTCAACTAGATAAAGAAATCTTATTACCATCAACAGAAGTAGTTTATTGATTCTGTTGGTGTCTAAATAAGAAGATCTATTATCAGTCATCATTCGCCTAAAATAAAATCCTTTATCTGGATCATATTTCCAAAATTCTTTCTATAACATTTTTTCTCTGGAAAGCCAGTGCAATCAATATGAATCTCTGTTCAAACTACTCCATTCGTTTATTGCTGTTTCGTTCAAACATTTATCGAACAAGTTTAGTTCATACCTTTACCCCCACTTAGTACTGACCAAAGGTGCTGTAGCGTGTGTTAGGAAAACTACTTCGTATTTAATTAAGGTATTATCAATGTCTTTAGAGTAGCTAATGTTTAATTAGTAAAGACATAAAAAACTTTTGTTTTGTGTTTTTTTAGGATTAAAAAAGCAAAATAACAATTTTATACAAATGTTTGTTAAATGTGTTCTCAAATACCTAATTTCTTATTAGCATTTCAGATTTTTAATAAATATCTGATAATATGCATAAACTCAGAAAATTTTTGTGGATTTTAGTAGTCCTTTCCCCCTACCACATTAGCTGTAATGTCTTGACAAATATCACGATATTCCTCCTCACTCTTATTCTCCTCCTACGCAGCTCAGCTAAACTCTTCCTTTTAGTATATAAAATCTTTTTCTGTATCGCGGCATAAAATACTCCAGAGGGATGAAATCGATGATCTCGGAAGTTACTTAGAGCCAGTGCACGCAGTCCATTTTGCCATGGTCATGGTGGCTTATCTGCTTTCTCTGCATGTTACATAAATTTCATCGCCCAGTGGGAGATCGCCACCTTGCTTATTGACAGAACTTGAAAAAGTTTCATGTTTGGATTTGAGAAAAGAAATTCAGAATTATTTAAGTCTTAGCCCACCCACTGTAATTAAATATGCTAAAGATTTCCAACCTTTCCTAGGTAACAATTACATAAAAATCTGTTTGCAAAATGCAAACAGTTTTTTATGTAACCTTTACAGTGTGAAAGTGTTCTTGTTGTTTAGGTCATTTCTTTGTAACGTCTGTATGAAATGAACTTTTAAACGCTAAGCCACAGCCTTGTGTTCATAACATCCTAGATGATAAAGTCTACATAGGAAAGATTCCCGTATTCGATTCTAGTTGCTTTGCATCTACTGCTCGATTACTTCTTCAAAGCAGAACCAGTTTTCAACAACTGCTTATGGCACGCCATTATGTTATCGCACGAGACCGAACTCTTCGCAGTCTCTGTGAATTTCCAGTTACCTTGCAAATTTCATTTGCAAGGTAACTGGAAACTTGAATTCAGAATTCCAAATAATACTGTACGGTCTGCTATTTTGTGAATGGCACCACTTAGCCATAGCAACACTCAGGTGCGTTTCAGTAATTAGAATCATTTACTGTGTCCATTCATCAGTCTAATTCTCGTCCCTAAGTTTTGTGTAAGTATTTTAAGTCTGTAGATGTGTTCTCACTTAGCCGGTGTTTGCCTTTTCTCGTGAAACATCCTACCACTCGAGACCAGCGAATTCACTTTCACTTAAAAAGTCCTAATAAGAGTTCATGTCCTAAACGGGTGTCGAACCCACAATCAAAGGGCTTCTTCTATACCGACAGAGCTACGGTGGCTCCATTTGATCTATTGATCACTACAATCTAAAATTACAATAGTAATTCAGCTAGCCACGCTACTTATTTCAAAAAAATAATTTAACAATATGTCGAAAAAAAATAGAAATAGAGATTTACTTACCAGACTGAGACTGATGAGATTTTTCAAATGACAGGACAAGAGAAGCACATCCCCGGAATTTGTAAAAGGAAGTAGTTAGTGAGAGGATAAAAAAGTAAGTTTTTTTGTTTTTTTTACATAGAGAATAGTAGGACCATGGAATGCATTGCCTGAGAGGGCAGACAGTGAATGAATTTAAGGAGTGGTATGACAGAATCTGTGTTGTCTACGGACGACGAGTCTTGTGATTCTATGGAGATCCGTAATAATAATAATAATAATAATAATAATAATAATAATAATAATAATAATAATAATAAGTGAGATTCCATATCAAAAAAGGATTAAAGGACTTTCAGTATATTCAGCATTTGTAGATATTATTCATTAAAAAAAAGATGACAGATCACCTCTCCTAATTCCCCCACTTTCCATAAAAAGCAACAAATAATATGGAAACCGACATTATTTTCTTAAGTGCTCTTACCGAAGCGGGGTAAATGCATCTCGATCTGGAGGATGAAATGACAAAAATGTGTTCTGGAATTCTTAATATGCTAACTGATGCACTTACAATTTGACTACCCTAAAATTCTTCTCACATCTTTCGATGTGAGAAACAGCTAGATAATTTTTGACACGGACGTTTGCTTGTGACCTTCGGGGCCACAGAACGTGTAATCAATGGCCCACGAAGCATACAACTTCCGTTTCACATAACAACTACTTAATTAATATAATGCATACGATTATTCTCTTGACCTGCTTGGTGCTTCTGATGATTCGTTCTGAAGAAAGATTACGCACCGTACCTTGAGGACTTTTGATCAAGTTAACATACTGTACTATAAGTATGATATTCTTCGTATAATAATTTGTGATGCCTCAGCCCATGATGAGTATTTTTCTCGTTTAACATTCTGAGTCCGCGAATCTATATGTTGATGATAGTTTTAAACATTTTTTTTTATAAAAAAAAGTAGAAGTTTCATATAGTGGTGGAGACCGAGAGCTGTAGAGTAGATATCCTCCCTGAATGAGTCTTATGAGTCTTCGGACTCCTTGGAGGTGTCACGAAATAATAAATAAATAATAATAATAAATATGCTATTTAAAAATTAGTTTCTAATTACTGTTCTTCTAATAAACTGTACCATCCCCCAAATAATGCTTAAGTTTTATTTCCTTTATAATAAATTTTATTTATCAATTTAATTATTTCTTTCTTATTTCTTTTTAGTTACTGTGCCTAACGTTAATGCGGTTAATCGATTTAGTAAGCCAATTCTTTAAATATTAAAATTTTGGGTTATTTTTGTGCTTAATTATAATTATATTTAATCGTGAAGGCGCACTAATCTATTTCAATTTAGCAGCGCAACGCCCTCTTCTTGTGATATGTTGTCATTATCGTTTGCAGTTATTTTTAAGTGCGCATTAGCAGTATTTTTTTAAACTTAATTCACTTAAACTGACATTAAAAGTTTATTCATGCTTCATCATCCGGTTCGTCGAAACAAGCCACTCCTTGCATGCTTTATTAGTAATGATTATTTTTTTTAAGGAGAGGTCTTGTCGTGAAGGTATGTATTCAGTTTTAATCTTACGGCCTTTGAAAAATAATGTTCACTGTCTACAGCACACTCTATGGGTATTGTATACGTCGCGTTGAATTACTCTGCGGGTATTTTGCCGTTCGCAGAGCTTTCTAATGTGCATGAGGGTCATTGTAAAGACGTGACTCGAACGACATTAAAGCTTCCTATCAATGTTTTGTTTTACTCTTTTTGTGTTGGGTAATCACACTGCGTGTTTGTAGCGTTAGTTTTTCTCACAACAAAACAGAAAAACCGATGTCACGAATAATAATAATAATAATAATAATAATCAGATGTTTATGTTTGAATATAAATATTTTGCAAATGTAAACAGCATCCATGTTTTATGATTTTGTATCGTCTTTATAATCAACCAAAATTATTAGTGATTTGGTAAAACCTTTCCAAAGCCTTTTTTTAATATATATACAAAGCAATAATTTCATGAAATTATGAAGTTTTCTATGTAAGATATACGCGAACATGTGTTAATTCATATCAAAATGAAACTAAAAGCCAAACAGTTCTTAAATTTCATTTTTTTTTTACAAATTTTGACTTACTCATTTGAAATAATAGTGATAATTTCGCTGACCGGATGTTTAATGAAATTTAATATGCAGGATCTCGACTAATATATTATTTATTTTTATACATTTTTGTATTTTATGTATAATTCGGAAACAATGCTCTAGAGATCAAACATGGAACCTTTCCACTGCAGGCCTCCAATAAGTGGAATGGTGGTCTCACGGAAGTCAATTAAATTCTTCTTCCACTATATATACAATGAATACAACCACAAATAACCATGCCCAGAACAGGATTCGAACCCGCAACCTACTGCTCGGAGAGCGGATACGCTAACCATTCGACCAACCAGACCTGCGAAGTGAATTTATAATAAACTAGTGAGTTGAATTGGCGATTGACTGTCAGACTGGTATCAGCAAATATTGTATGGAGGAGCACGGTATACCAAAAGAAGAAAGGCACTAGCGAGTGCACCAGGGTTTGTTTTGGTCTGTTAATGATGTTGAGACAGTTTAACTGACGATATTGCAGCTGTTTGCAGATTATTCAAAGTTGGGGAAAACAATGAGGAGTCCAGCAGATGTTGTGGCCCCATAGGAAGATCTGAATAGAAACTGAATCTTCATGCAACTAAGCTTTTTTAACTAAAAACTTTTGTTTACTTTTTTTGTTGTTGTTTTCTTTTCTGTTTATGTTCAAATGTCTATATTGCCCAACTGTGAAAAATATTCATGTATATGAATGAGTATGCATGAGTGAGTCGAGCTACCAGCTCATTCTGGCAAAGCGTAAAGTTTTAAAATTTTGAAATTTAGGAGGATAGAATGCAAAGTATAAAATTGGTGAGTAATTTTGAAGGAGGCGGAGGAGATTAGAGATCTCGGAGTGGCAGACAGCGACCTGAAGTTTAAGGGTCACAGTGCTCAAGTTGTAATGAAGTCATCATATCGAATTATGGCAATGATGAGGAGGACCTGGATATCCAGAAGTATGGCGATAATGGTTCCATTGTATAAGGCTTTGGTCAGGCTTCCTATAGATTATTGTGCTCAGATTTGGTCACTTGGTTTTCATCTGGATGAGGATATATTTGAAAGAATATTGACTGGACTGTGGAACGTGGGATATGAAGAGGACATGAAGACAGATTGAGAGTGCCATTTCCACAGCTTCGTGTACACGAGAAGAGGGATATTATTGAGACATGTCAGTTGCTAAGGAATTGTTACTAGATATTTAATGTGGAAGAGATTTTTCACAGAATGGATGGAGATGAGGTAGAACCATGGGCCACCCCTGGAAAAAGGGTGAGGACGGGTTCTTTGCATGGAGAGGGGACTGGTGAGTAATATGCATTGCTTGAAAGTGTGAGTGCAGAATCCTTAATAGGTTTAAATGCACTGTTCAATGATCTTTACCTGTAACAGTGGGTACCTCCGGCGATGAGGCTTTTGAATCCAGGGTGGGCTGATGCAAATAAAAATAATTTCGAACTGTTTTACGGAATTTTGCTTGTACAAATGGGTCTGATTGACACGAAAACTGAGAAGACTCGATAAAATTTTGTAGTGATTCAAAATACGTAAAATATCTACACATATCGACAACTGAATTAGAAACCTTATGCAGCGTATATGCAAAATGTTTGGTCACGTACGTCAACACGTGTTCTGGGCAACTATTTAAGAATGCTGCTGGTCATTAATCATCAATAGTCTTGATGTTGATCGCAATGAGAAAAACAAAGGATCTTTCGGAGTTCGATAAAGGGTTCATTGTAGGTGCTCGTCTGTCTGGAGCCACGATTTTGAAAACAGAAGAGCTGATTGGTTTCTCAAAAGGTGAGATATCTCGGGTGTTTAATCACTGGAAAAATAACTCACATTGCTTGTAGTAAACTGAGGCGTAACTATTATCCTAAGACAATCTATCAGGAACGAGATCGCCGTCGTCTGAGGCGGCTTGTACGGACAAAGAACTTCTGTGTGCAGGAATTGACCTAAGCGTTTATTGAAGGCCGTTCTTAACCAATCTCTCACAGAACTGTGCACAGGGAATTGAAGAGGATCGGCATTAAAGGTCCAACAGGATCGGTCCAACACAGTGTTAAATAAGTTTCTAATTCAGTGGCCGGTATGTGTAGCTACATCTGAGGAAAAACTGGCTGATGGATGAACGAAGATAATCGAAACTAATACATGTTCATGTTTTGCGAAACGCTTTTTCTTGCATGTTACGTGTCCGATACTTGAATGCAGGCAGTCTGTCGATCGTCTTTTTATTTTTGTTGTTTTTTTTTGTCTACCAACTGGTTGTTTCGTATTTGGTTTCCAGTCTCTTGCTAGTTTAACTACTCTCTTCGGGTCCATCCTACTGTATTAACATTATGTAGATTCCTTTCCGATCTTCTTTTTTTATCCATTCATTTATGGGTTTTAACTGACACTCTTCATAAATCTTTTCATTTTTTACTTTAGCAAATTTTGTTTCACTAATTATTTTTCTTGACTTTTTAATTTCGCGTGTTGCAATTATCTCTTTATTTTTGATTTTTCTCTTCCTGTTTCATACGCATATACCAATATTAGTCAGACTGATGATTTATATCTTCTTATCCTTGTTTCTTATGTTAGATCTTTATTTTTCTATATAACTGAATTGAGACATCGTGATATTTAATTAACCTTCAGGGATTGTTCTTTTACTTCATCCTGTGTTATATGTTCACTGTTTACAATTATTCCTCGGTATTTAAATTTCATTACTTGTTCCAGTATTTTTCCATTTAGTTCTAATTTACATCTGATTGGTTCTTTTGTAGTTACTATTGATTTCTCTCGATATTTGCATGTTAAAACTCTTGCTGCATATCTGTTGGAGTTTGAATAATTGTTGTTTTTTGGAGATCATCTTCATTTTCTTCAAATAATGCTACATCATCTGCATATCCAACGAAATTTAAATTTTCTTTTTTTAATTTTTATTTCATTAAATTTCTGTTTTTTAAATTTTGTTATTTCGTGCATGATTATGCTAAACAAACATGGACGATCACCTTGTATGATCCTTTCCTTATAGGAATTTTCTGTGTATTTATGTTCTGATATTTATTGCACATTCATTTTCTGTGTTTTTGATCATTTTTCGATGATTTGCTGGTACTTTCAGGACACCTGTAATCTGATTCTGTCGAAAGCCTTTCTGTAAGTTAGTGAAATACAAATATTAGTTTATTAAATTCCATTGCTTTTTCTGTTATTTGCTTTATAACAAATATACTTCTGTACAGGATCTTCCCTTATGGAATCCTTATTGTTCATTACAATCTAGTCTTGATTCTAATTCTTTTTAAATAAATCTTGTATATATTTTTAAGTAGTGCACAAAAGTTTATTCCTCGATAGTATAATATAATATGCATTCTCTATTTTTTGGGAATCTATCTTTTCTCACCTTTATTTTAAAAAAAGTTCAAATTTAGGTGTATGATAATTACTTATATATAAAACATGCCTTTTATGACTGTTCTCCGATTATTTTCTTACCAGTTTTAAGTAAAAATATATAATAAAAGTTAACAGATTATTAGGTTTGACCCAATAACAATTAATTATTTGAGAAATTAATAATAAATTGATAAAATAATTATCAATTTATGTAACTATTGGTTAATTTCGGGTGCGCGACTACTACGTGACCTGCAACACTCCTTTGGAGCCACAGTTCATCAGATAATGATCTAAAATTTGCACTTAAAAATTCATGATAAATTTGTTTAAGAGCCAAATTAAATTTTAATCAAAGAACAATAAAACTGTTTCCCTTAAATACACATTTATTATTATTTTTAAATAAAAGACACTAAAGATCCGTTGTTGATTCATGTGTAGATTAAATTTTTAAAAATGAGAGAAATGTTTACGTTATATACGTAATATGTAGATGATATGGTATTACTTTTAGAAACTTCGGTGATTAGTACACGCATTAGTTTTCTTCGTTCATTAGAAAATGTGGATAATTTATTCTTCATGAATATCTAAAGAATGTTTCGGTATTAATTGTATTAATTTATGGTTTGTGTTCCATGATTTTTTAGATCCTTAATCACAAGTTGGTTCATTTGTATGCATGAAACATGTATACACATTTCTAAATGAAATTCGTATACATGTTTCATGGCTGAGACATGAAACGTTACTCAGTTCAGGAAACCGATTAAATGAATTGAATTTTAGTGGAATGAATAGTGGCGCTCTTAGAGAAGGTTCAGTAAGGATGCAAAAGGAATTCGAGTTTTGCTGTTGTTTAGCTTAACTAAGATGAACTTTGGAAATTAAGCACAGCAAAATAATTAGGAGTTTATCCAGGATTTATTCTCGAATTTTTAGTTGAAGGATGGATGATGAACGTCTGCTGGAAAATAATAGTCTGTCTTTGGAGATTTTAATGACTTAAAAGCGTTGTATTTTGTGCAATAGCAAGAATACAGACTTGTAATGCTGTATCTTCGTCGAGACGCTATCCTCTACCACACTCTCATGACTGTCTTCACTGGTGGTCCTACTTCTTGACTTAACTGTTGAACTCGGGGTGACCATCGGGAAGCGATCCACTACAGTTCGTTAGCCACTAAACGTCTATAAGTTTTCTTTTCCCCTCCCCGTCTTTCTTATGACAAAGTAATTTCAGCAACTGTAAGATCGTTATTCAAGATGTCACAGTTACCCCACACATGCTGTTTGATTCACGCTAGATTACTTCTCCTAATCACAGATAACTGCGGTCTATTCCAGCAGAGAATTTCGCCAACTAAAATCACTTTGTACCAAATGTCCTCCTGCTGGCAAACTCGTCTCCCTATTGTTCTCGGGTGCTCACGGTAAACAGAGGAAGAAGAGGAGAAACACGCCACTACTAGCTTATCCCACCTGCCCGTGGGAGCACTACAGACAAACTAGGATCACGTGCAAGCAAAAGGGGACTGGGGAAATGGCCGTTGCACCTGAGATGACAGGAAACTGTAGTTTTCCTGCAGCTCCCTATTTCTACGGGTGGACCTGGCCAACTGTTGAATGAGTTTCCTGCTTACCTGGGAACAATTTAGCAAAACGCTATGGTTCAATGATTTTCGCACTGCCCCCAGTAGAGGCATCGACTAGATAGCGACAGAAGCACAAAGGGAGGTGGTCTATTAAAGTGAACTTAAAAAGGTTTCGTGTTTTTTTTTTTTTTTTTTTGGTATCGTGAGGTGTTATAGAACCCAATGAAAAAAATCAACAAGTGTAGCTCTCTACAAGACTTCTTCGCCGCAGTGTACTGCTGCTGTAAGGTAAGAGTTATTAATCGCTAGGGGATAATTAATTTTAATTGTGTTTAATGAGCCCTTTTTCTAGGTTAATCTTCCGTTTAGTCTTTTGGTATTAACCTTTTAGCGATTAAGATTTTTGGAAAGTGACGACTTTCGTCAACCGTTTGAAAAGCATCCCCCGATAATTATCAAGTTACATCCGCATTCCGTACATCTCCCACAAGATTTATTTCAAAGTTTTGTGCTATGCGTGCTCGTTCACCATCAATAGAGAATGATTATGACTTAAGTAGTTATCAAAGTAATTGATGATTAATGCGAACAGAAACCATTGAGGTATGCTAAGGGATAAGGAAAACAATAAGGCATTTGAATTTGATTTTGTTAATAAGAATGGCAAGTTATTTCTAAGACCATTAAGCATGATAATCTGAAATCTTTCAAATGTCAGTGCACTGAATTTATATTGTAATTTGTTTTATTATGATATAATCGGATCACAAAAAGTTAGGTGTCCAAGGGTTAAACAAATTGCTGTAGTAACCAAAACAAGTTTTTTTTTTTGGGGGGGGGGTATTTTTGGTAGTTCTTATGGGGTTTTCTCTTCCACTTCAGAGCCTCCAATAAGCAGTGTGGTGATCGTGTTACACCGGACGATGATGATCATCTATTACTTGCTGAAAACCGCAGTTGGATGAGCCCACAATATTTTGATAACAAAGTATACAAGCACTCTTGTATCCAGGCGGAGGCAGTCGATATCAAAGATTTCTGGTTTATATATTTTTTTAATCGGCTTTGCTTATTTTCGATAAGTGTATCTTAAAACTTCTAGTTGTTCTTGACTGTATACCCAGTTAAATTCTCAAGTTATCAAATGAACTTTAAGGGGCCCCTCCTTTTTTTCTTTTTTTCTAAGAACCAGATGGTTTGGTTATATCAGTTGAATAATTATTGTAGAAATTCTGCTTAGTGCTCGTTGTTATAGCATAGTTCAATACCAGTAACTTCCACTTTCAAAGTAACAAGAGACTCATTCATTTAACAAGTGAATAAATATCTTGTTAAGACATATAAGTAATCCTTAGTTGTCAGTAGTTCGACATTAAATGCCTATAGAGAACGAGGTTCTAGCCTTTTATACCCATATCACGTGACTTTCCTTGTATTATATTTCCCATGTCTTCCGGTGCGTGACGGTATTTGTCTCCGGCTTTCCATGCTTCCACACATACCGAAAAGTAATCTTGAAAGAGACAGCAATTCACAGACATCTCACACGGTGATAAAGGAACAGTGCAAGGCTACTCGCATCTTGCAGAGATAATATCCCAGGTGGGAGGTAATCCACATTATCTCCAGCCCTCGTGATTTAAGATTGGAGAAAAGAAAGAAAGAATGCAGTAACATTTTTATAGAGAATCCAAACTAACGAAACTCATGCTATTGACGCACAGTTACAAAACATCTAATGCAGCTTTTACATAAATAGTGTCTTCCCAATATAACCCCTTGCTGTCATACTCAATTATTTAATTTGGCTTAAAAAAAAACTTCCTTGGGATTCACCAGACTAATATAAATTCCCATCTGTCTAAGATCGTGATTAGGAGAAAGGAACTACAGGTTCTGGTAGCTGAAGACTCAGTACAGAGAAAGTTGGAAATATCGCTCCTAATGAATCCGCCCTGTGTGGAATACAAAATATTTGTACCTTTTTGCAAACTACTATTTTTGCAAAAATAGTAGTTTGAAAAGTTACTGAATCGGCAACCAAATCCAATTCGAACATTCTAATTATAATTTCTAATAATAATAATAATAATAATAATAATATAAAAATTTAGGTTTACAACTTTTAGTTGGAAATATATAAAAAAACGATAACTTTTTTATATTAAAATACATTTGTTGCAGTTTATACAACTGATTAGTTCCGTTCCGAACATGCAGACTTTCTCTAGGCACAATCGTCAGCGATCCCTCGCTACAGCTGATTTTCATATTTGACACAGAAACACAAATATTTTAATAATAAAATGTGCTTTTTTTTTCTTTTATAACTCTTTTCTATAACCGTATATTGTATGTTATTATAACGCTATTAAGTTCCCCCCCCAGACCCAGACAAAATATCGACCCTAGAAACATAATTTAGAATCTAAAAGGAACTTCCTTCTCAAAAATCACTTATGAAACGAAATTAAAGAACTTAGCGCAACTCCAACGTTTGCAGCTGACTCGCTAGCAAGCAGAAACCGTCTTCAATAAATTCTTAAGAGCACGATTATGTTTCAGGAAAGGAAAGGAAAATTCTTCTAAGGTTGCTAAATTCAATTGCATTATACTGTATAATTCATGGAAGAACAAAGAATCATGGCATCATTCTTGCATTGTCTTGAAGTCAGTGGTGAATGGGAGGGGAAGTGATACCAAAGAACGTTCTTCTCACAAGAAGTTCGAAAACGAAAAAAAATTGTCCATTTTAAGTAACAAAATTGAAACATATGTATATATTAAAAAAGCCTTGCACCGCCCGTTTTATTCCCAAAGGTAGCAGGCGGAGTTCCTTCAGCCTTAAATGTTTTTGAAAATTGATGGTAGCCAATCTCCACTTTTTGGCCATCACTCTAATAAGAAGCTCGAGCTATCAATAAATCACTTTCAGGCGAAGAAATTATGGAAGACAAACACTGCCATCTGGTAGCCCTAAGAAACATATATTGTCTGAAATACTTTGAGTTCTGCAGTCAGTTTTTGAGATGTGGGGTAAAAATCCCAACTTCTCTACACCAAAGCTCCACTAAATCGGGAACCGCTGGATTTTTGAATCCATTCGCAGTCCCTTGTATGGATCTTTGGTAGCCAAATCGATCTCCACAAATATAATGAAGTTGGAAATATTGCTATTGCTTTCATCATCATATTTGTAAAGATTTTCCAAACTATGTCACAGACAGGATAAATACTAGATTTCATCATGTATTGTTTGCTACCACTTTCTGACAATCTGCTACCTGCTACATACATTGCCTTCATTATATATATATATATATATATATATATATATATATAACCTTTATACCACAGGCTATCGTATCCGGTTGTACATCCTCCTACAATAAAATCACTTTTAAGCAACGTGAAAAATTCCGAAACTGATCAGTATTTTTATAGCAGCAGCCCGCAGAGAACGAGGGTCTTCAAACTCAATTTTCTCATTGTATGTCTTAACTTTTCATTCAAAACATTTTAACACAACACTGGATTGTTACGCATATTCGCATTATTTTTTCCCCTCTAGTTTTCATGTCAACTACCCCTCTCCAATTTAAGAAAGTTAATAGTGATCTTAATCGTGTGTGTTACGACATTTTACAATTTTTCTTCATAACACACATTCAAATCAGTTACTAACAAATAATAGAATTTTTTAAATAAAAAAAAATAGAGGGGGATCACAAAGCGCACCGATCTCTTTCCGTTTGTGACGGATAATATTGCTGATATCAATACCTCTCGGCTCCGCCTGTGGACCAGTTGGCGGTCACTACTCTAGACATGATTTTCTGAATATATTCCTCATTCAAAGGTGTTTAAACTGTAAAGCGCTAAGTTAATTTTTTTTTTCTGGGATTAGTACAAATGAAGTATGACGTCAACAAACCGGAAAACATAAGCTATAAAATGAAATTAATGGAGGATAGAAAAAAAAAAAATTGAGCCTAGTCTTTGTTGTTTTTCTGTAGTTTATATGGTTTAATGACCGTGCTAGTTGTTAAATTTAAAAATTAAATCATTTAATGAGTAAAATTGTCGTATATTATTTTTCATTGATTTAATTTTCATTTTCTTGTATTATCTGTCCGTTCGATTTCCAACATTTTTTTGTAATTTCTCATTTATGGAGATTTTCAGATTTCCTTATATCTTTATTTCTTAGTTTGTCTTCTTTGCTGTGACTTTTAACTACATTTAAGAATCTCATCTGAGCAGCTTGTGTGATTGTGTTTTGCCATCTTTCTCTTTGGAGAATCCTGGTTTCGCTTCCGTATTATACCACATCAGTGTTATAAAATTTAAGTATTTTATACTTAATCATCAGTTATAAAATTTAAGTATTTCTCTTATTTTTACAAGTTCTCATAGTTTCACAAATGTAATTGAAATTTGCATTTCTTAATCCATATCTTTCTCCTTATGATATATTATCTCACATCCCAAATACTTAAAATACGATACTTCTAATATTTCATTATCTAGGACCATTTTTGTTCTCATTTTTTTCCTTGAAAGCCACCATTGTTTTAGTTTTATTGCATCAAGTGCCAATGAACGGAGAAGGTAGGGATTTTCTCGTAGCATAAAACTCAATAAAATACAAATAGTATGTAAAATTCCAATGTCTAGGCCCCTCCTCTCTTAAAAAATAAACTAATAATAATAACATTATTAAAATAAATGATGGATATATTTTTGGTAAGAGCTAATTGACATCGTAAAAACATGACGTCACATCCTTCTCAAAGTATTAAAAGACTACTTTACATATAGACAAAGATTTATTAATCATTGGACAGCAACTTACAATACATACATACGCACACACAAAAACGCAGAGATAAATATATTAGTCCTATCAAATCAATTCGTGTTTACAAGTATTTGAAGTCAAAAGGGTATTATGGAAGAGGGCATCGTTTAGCGTTCATGGACCTCTGCGTCTTACTTTGTAGATTCAAATTTCATTCATGAAAAAGTGATGGGGGAACAAAGAACAGCTGCGTCCGAGTTCTTGAAAAACATGCATCTAGTAACAGGCGTGTGTGTGGGGGGGGCGGGATACATATGGATACGACATTAATATTATGTAAAATATTCGTGTCAAGCATAACAATAGCAGCCTTTCTTTTTGATTTTTCATCTTGAAATATTCATAACAAAAATCATATAGTGGCAGGAGTTAAGAGGAAAAACAAAGTAAATAAATACACATGTCCGTGACACATTGCATGCACGCAAATAATCACACAAGTGCATCTGTCTTGAAACCTTGACATCTCACAGTTCGTTTTGCATAGTCTGGAGTGCTTATGAACATAACAGTCGCATTTGTGTTCTACAAAGCAAACATGAAACCTCCGGGCCCTCGTTTATCAAGGGCGTGTACTTCGGCGTCAGTAGAGGTTACGAACTGTAGCTAACTGTAATTATAGCTACATATATTAGAGATCATTACCTCATTCTGTATTCAGTATACTGTGTAGATAAGATTTTAATCTAAAAAGAATTTTCACTCGCATTAAAAAAAAAAAAGAGGCAAGATTTATAAACTAATAAGTCAAGAGAAGTGTGGAGATCTGTTACAAATTATTATTTGAGCGTAGTTCAGAATAGTTTTTGCGATGTACTCATTGAACTAGTTTCTTGAAACACATAACGCAACTACCAGGAACTAAACAGCAGAATCTCTCGCGAGGTAATTGGCCTTCTCTCCAATTCTTAGAACTTTAAATACCAACAGACATTATGTGATGCAGTATATTTCAGATTAATAATTAAAATACTTTTGCGTCAGCTTATATATTATAATTGTGAAGCAGATGACATGAAACGACATTTGTTCTGTAATCAGCTATCTGAAGTCCCGAACGTTGACCTTTTTCATCTGTTTTCTAGTCAGAATTGAGGAATTTTGGCCAGGCCGTTGATGGGACAAAAATAATGTAGCAAGGTTTTTTTTTTTTTTTTAACTAATGTATATTAATGGCATATTTATTGTTGTTATTGTAGTTATGTAAATTGGCGAATTTTTAATTTTTCGCCTAATTTTGGACTTCCGATCATAAGTGTAAATAGAATAATAATTTTAAGTAAGTGAGTTATTATATTCCTGTCGGAATAATATAAATATACGCAAAATAACAAAGTAATTTTATCTTAGACATTTATGCACTTTTATAAAAAAAAAAAAAAAAAGACATTTAAAAATTTATAATTTGTGCATTTATCGTAGCATTCTTGTATGATATTCATTGTCATAAAAATTTAATCCAAGCATTTTTTTTTTTTTTTTTGACACATGTACTGCTCTACAGCAGTGCTTCCCAAACTTCTGGATGTCAGGGCCCGCCCCCTTTGGAAAATTTAAAATATTTCACTTCCCCCCCCTCGAAAAAAATCGTAATATAGACATTATTATAATATTTATTGTATTTATATTCAATACAAAACATACACAGCGAATATTGCAAAAATCAAATGCAAATATTACATTTTTAGCATCTTACATACACATTTGAAATGGCACATTATCTCATATTTTTATATATATAGATATATTGTTATTGTACATTTGCAGTAGAAGCACATGAAACGTAAAACGATTAGTAATAAAGAAAGAATTAAAAACATAAAAGAAGTTTAATAACAATTTAATGTGATGGATGTGTTTCAATACTGCCACACCAATATCAGGTGAAATATTTGAAACTGCAATTCTTAGATTTCTGCTTTGAAATGAAACTTATATGAATAAGCATATACTATATTTACTAATATTCATTAAGCGCCGAAATACGCAGGAAGCAAAATTTGTAAACCCGCAGTAATGTGTGATTTTTTTTTCAATTAAAATATAAAAAATAACAAAAAAGAAATAATAAATAATAAAAATTAAATACGTTTCTTTTAAGGTAGAAAAAAATCTACTTAGTCTTAAAAGATTTTAAATTTGTTTTCATTATTTCACGCCCCCCCCCCTCAACAAAACCCTCAACAAAACCGCGGCCCACAGTTTGGGAAGCGCTGCTCTACAGCATAATTTTTTTGAAGTAATTTTTGCTTATAAAATGGTTGAAATGTGAGGATACCGGTGCATATTTAGAAGTGATAATAATGGTAATAGTCCGATTAAAACAAAACTTGAGATAGACCAACAAACTTTTCTACGGATTCTTAATAGGGACCAGATCAGTTTTAGTTAGCTAGTAACAGAAACTTTTGTGTTTTCTGTATAACTTGAGTATACACGAGGAATCAACACTCCAACACTTAGTGTAAAGAGCTTCTCTTTGACAATATATTTTTTTTTTTCATTATGCAACGGATAACGAAGATTGTACAATAAAAAGTATTATCTAATTAATTTTTTTTTTTTTTTTACTGTGTGGAACATCGTAATGCTAGCAGTGGTGAATGTTAAGCTGTCTGCGTGACTATGAAAATTCTTTATGATGTTATCTCTAATTTTAACCAATCGTGATGAATATATTTCGTTCGCGCGAGTGTATGGCGTAGTAACACTTGAGTAATTAATGCATATATATGGCCAGCCTCGGTGATGGTAAATCAGCGATATAAACGAAACATGGATGTCATTGCCTATTAAGTCAAATCTGGGAAGTGTACGAGTCTTCGTATTTGAGGACGGTGGTATTCTCAGAAAATATTTCCCTTCTGGCATTATTTAATACATTCATATATAAAACGACCACGAAACTAAAGTATTTATTGGAAGAACTGACCAACCACCCTTATGCAGTTGTTCACAAATTCTATCTACATGTTTAAATTCCTTTGTTTTGAAGATTCTGAAGAAGTAGGGTTTTTTCCGCCAGTTTATCTGGTGTTTTTCATCCCGCAAGCAGGTAAACCGGCCCCGTGAACACACATGGATACAGCCAAGAATACCTTGAGGCATAGGAGTGACCATTCTATCCTCGTATCTCGGTTACGAAATCCAAGCATGCTTGGAAGGTTGTGGGCCTTAAAGGCCTGTTAAAGCCATTGGGATAGATAGATAGTTTTGAAGATTCAGTGGCGATAGCTTGTGTGTGGAGGTAGTCGGAATCATTCGCCGACAAAATCCATATTGTAAAGTTCCGCTCCAATACTAACTTTGCATGTGCAAACATAATTGATGGCATGCGCATTTCATTTAAAAAAAAAAAAAAAAGTCTGATCAGGAAGGAACTGTCAGTAACTAACTGATCTTGCACCAGCAACTTTTTTTCCTCGTATCCTAAAAAAGCGTTCTTCAGACTTATGACTTACAACTCATTGCGTGATTGTGAGAGATTGCTAAGGATTGTTTCTAATATTATTAAGCTGACAGAAGTTGTAGCATATGTTTACTACTGTTTAATACCTTTCATATACTTTTTATATGAAAACTGGGTCATAATTTGCAATTTTTTGGTGGAATTTCTTGTTCTAGTGCTGATAAAAAAAAAAAGTTTGAAAAAAATTGTTTTCAAGGGAGAGTAACCTGAAAGGGAAGCGGTTTCGTTGAACAGAAGATAAAGTACGCTATGAGATTCCGCAGGCGATCCAGGAAACGGACTTACGAAGTGGCTTCTAACAATGGTATGATTGATGGTTGCAGCCCAATACAGCTTGCAGGCGATTTATTTTATTTTTTAGTTCTTTACTGCATTTTATCAAGAAATCAACTGATTTTTTCAGTAAATGTTGCAAGTTAATGTATCCTCGATAAAATTAATTGTTTCAGTAGTAGCAATATTTGTTGCTGTTGTGTATCAAGCAGTGACGTAAATATGTGTGTGGGGGGGGTACTACTAACTTCACTTGATATGTTCATAATGTCGGTGCGTTGCTAAAATTCATGCAAAAAATATTAATTTGTACTATTTGAAAGGTTTATAGTACTTAGTTCAAGAACAAAGTTATAAACCTTGTGCAAAAGAACACACCAGAAGTGAAGACGAGATGTGGAAAAAGAGACAATTGTTCCCACCAGAAAATGTTCAGTTTAATAATTAGTATGTAAGTTTTAAAAATTTGATAATTTCGTTTTTTTTTTTTTTTTTTTTTTGTAATACGTAAACAATTTTAAATATTTTTCTTGATACTACTGTCGGCCGAGTGGATACCACTTCCATTCTCCATCCAAATGGTTTCAAATTCCATTGCTAGCATAGATGTTTAAAAATTCTTGAAGTGGTGAATGAATTTCATCACCTGCTGCGAGACCCCCCCCCCCCAATCTGCCTATTGAAGTGGCTCGAAGTTCCATGTTTCAGATTATCTTACCCTTAGCCCATTCAACGTACTAAAATGCACGAGGTTTATAATGTTCCATTAGTGAGATATGCACAACAATATATTAAGCAAAATAACCACTTCGCTATTTTAATATAATAATAATAATAATAATAATAATAATTGCGAAGTGGTCAGTTTGCTTACACTAACCTTCTGCCTTGAAAATGTAAGTTGCAAGTTAGTATTGGTCACATTCATGGCATAAAGGCGTATCTGAGGACGTAACCACTTTGCACTTGATCTATCTAAATTTTGGATACAATCCAAAACCGGACAAGAAAAAAGTTTCTATTTCTTTAAAGTTACTGAAAACTTGAAAGAAATATAAACTTTTTTTCTTGATTTTTAGTGCACTTTGCAAGCCCGCAAATAATAATAATAAAAACAAATGGTTGCCTGTGTGGTCCTGCAGAAATGGATCTTGCTTCCACAGTGCTAAGTTGGCCGAAGAGAGACCGTTATAGGTTCCATTCAAGTCGCTAACTAGAGGAATATTTTCTTGAGAATTGGCTGAAGAAAGGCCATTTCCCGAGTTAGTCGATCTTTGGCATGGCAAGTGGGGTTTTTCCTCACGTAAAATTGAGTTTTTAACCCAGCATCTAAAAATATTGAACGTAGAACTCACACTATCATAGACAGTAATACGAACGTTAGGGCTTAGAGCCACGAGATGGTAGTAGTTGTCTGTCGTACTCTCTCTCTCTATTTCTCTCCCTTCCCCCCAAAGCATTGCTCATTGATAGTTTGAGCTCACTAACAGAGACTGGCTGTCCACTTGTCTTCAAATGTTAGTCAGGGCTAAAGGAGCTTTACCCGTTCCCATTCTGAAATAAAAAGAATTGGAAATTTATTTATTTATTTTATGCTGGATAAATAATAATTACAATTTTACAAAAAGAACAAAATACTTTTTTTTTTCCAACTGCGTAAGTGAATTATTACAGTTTTAGTTTAAATTGGACTTAGGCAAAGCACCTAGCAACAGTACAATATTATCTAGGGATATTTTTTTTGTGACTGTGAAAAAAAATGGCCCAGCTGAAACCAAAATTGAGATATCCCAACAAATTCATAATTAATTTTTCTGTATATCATTTGTGTATATACAAAATAGCATTCTTGTGTATGGTGTCGCTATTGTTTGTAGTAAAAAATGGCAGCCATTTTAGAATTGTATACTGTAGATAGTGGTCGTTTGCAATATATATTTTTTTCTGGAATCGTTTTACCACTAAAAAAATGACCAGCTGAAACCAAAATTATGATAGTCCGACAAATTTTAATAAAATTCCAAATAAAATCTCTCCAGTCAAAGAGGTTTACTATCCTCTTTGACTAGCCTACAGATGGGCGGACAAAACGATTGTAATAGGTGCATTTTGTGAAACACACCTAAAAACTGATTTACGTTCAGTTATGACGGTAATGACGACGCCCACTATAAGAATATTATCAGGAATGTATATGTTTATGATGTAGATAACTGTCTAAGATTATTTCTGTACATTTTTTTTATTAAATAGACGAAAATAATATCGACTTCCTATGTGTTTGTCATTAACAATACAAGGATTTTGTAGCATCAACGTGTTTTATTTTTGTTTCAGTGTGTATTTTTCATGATATTTCCATACTTAAAATTATGTTCCTATAGCATATTTAGTCTTGTCGTGCAGAAGATAATAATTGGAAATTCTACACGAGAAACTAAAGTCACTGTGAGTAGCTTTAGTCTCTCAAATGGTGGTTTCATATCTCGCCCGATATGACTGTATGGATCTCAAAATTAGTGAATCTTTCTTCTTCAGACGACATGACATAAACATACAGAACATTATTTACCAAATAGTCACATTCTTTGCAGTCCAGCCAGGGATCGACAAATTATGCAAACCCCGACTCACCAGGTTAAAAAAAAAAAAATCTACTCACCAAAACTCCTATTTTTTATGGCATAGCCCAGTTATTCAATAGGAGTTCCACAGGATTATTAATAGTAATGTACTGTGGTTAGAAAAGTTTTGTTTTTGATTTTTTTTATTAAATGAAAAATATTCTCTTTTGTTCAGTCTGCAGCTGCTCGCCAGATAGCAAAGTCTACTCAGCACGGGACGGCGTATTTGCTGAGCCCTGAGTACAGTATTACGTTGTTGTTATCTGGAATTACTGAAGAGACAACTAAGGCCAATGTATTATTTAAATTAAGGGGGATATTAAATCCCACATTGTTTTAAAACCGAATAAGAAACCCAAAAATTGGAATCAGAGAGTTTCATGCAATATAGTAAACTATAAAAGTATCGGCGATTACTGGCGTGAGCTAATGCAAGTAGTCCTAGTACGCAGTACAATCTCGGGCAACTCGCAGCAGAGGTGGTCAAGTTCTGATCGCTATTCTTGGTATTTTCCATAATGTAAAAACACATTTCCTAGAAAATGTATGCTGTCATTACATTATGGTGGGTGGTCACTACCCAGACCGGTTTCAGCCTTTATTGAGGCTTCATCAGTGAGTAGCTAGACCAAATAAATAGCAATGTATTATGCTTGTTAATTTGTGTGTGTGTGTGTGTGTGTGTGTGTGTGTGTGTGTGTGTGTGTGTGTGTGTGTGTGTGTGTGTGTGTGTGTGTGTGTGTGTGTGTGTGTGTGTGTGTGTGTGTGTGTGTGTGTGTGTGTGTGTGTGTGTGTGTGTGTTTTGGCGAGTTAGTCTATTTTGAGGGATGAAAAACCCATATAAGGGATTCTTCTCGTTGTAGACCGGATATGCAGTGCTGCGAAGGTCATATTTCATGTTATTCGGAGCATCTATTACTACTACTAGTGAAACAATTCTAGATTTAGAAATATTTTATGTTATAAAAATCCGCTAAAATAAAAAATAAAAAAAGTAGAAAAGTTCCAAACAGCATTTCCAGAAACACTAAAATTGCTGAAACTCCCTTTTACAGGAAACGTTTTTTTTTTCTTTTTTTTTTTCTTCTTCTTTCTGTTTGTTGCTGTTATAATGGACGATTTACAGCTGGTTACAATTACGAAGATTGCATAACCAATTTGCTGGTTTTCGACGGGGTAATTTACTGGTACCGACGATGGGAAACTTTGAAATAACCTTAGCTCATTTAAGTTCAACGCCTTTGTGATCAGCGAACGGAAAATGAATGAATAACTACCAGAGTATTTTATACGAGTGCGTATGAGTACTAATGAAATGCCAACTGCTGCTAGACAATGTCGCGCACTTGACAAATAATAATGTGCTAGGGATCTGACGCTATCGTGTCGTTCGCTTGATTCATGGTTTCAACAGAGGTCGAGCAACGCCGCGAAAATCGCTAGTTGAAATCATGCTCGTTAATACGAGCATCATCAGCCATGTCAAATTTGACACGCCTCTAACTACGAGCAGCTGACCATTGCAAACGTCGTGTGGACCGGAACTGTCTTCGGCGTTGTAATGCAAAATGACCACAAGACTTAAACGTCTTGTTTAAGTATTTGCGTCCAATTGTCTGTGTGCCATAAATTTCTTTGGGAAGTTGTTAGGATGACAACTTTCGCTTTCGCACTACAGAAGGACAAAAATATAACGACATCGTTATAAAGTCTAAGAGGGGGGGATGATATGAGTTACGAGGAGCGAAGTGGCTTTACTGTATATCTTTTCATGTCATAGTGGTAAATAACCTGTGTAATCTTGAACAGATTCAATTTCCTTGGCTTTGTTTTCGTTCTCTTCGTTTCGTTGAAAAGTATTTTTAAGTTGTTGGTTATATCTGTCCATTTATGCGAGGACTAGTGCCTTATTATAAAATTTCTTGGCTGCTATCAGTGTGTTTTTGTCTGCTTTTATTCGTATAATGACTTGGAAATTTATATAATTATATTCAGGGGCGAATTCTCCATGCTTGCTATGCTTGCTGCGCAAGCTCATTAATTGAGAAAGAATTAATATTTATTTGTTAATAAATGCATGCATTCTATTTAGGCTTTTATTTTTGTAGACAGAAGACCGCTTAAGCTTGCGCGGCAACAATTGAGCTTTGCGTTGTGTATCGAAGGCAGATGCTTGCTCGTCTAGTTAAAGCTACCTTGGCTTGCTCGGTTGTAGGAGCTTCCAGGTTCTTGCAGCAGCACTGTGATTTCATGCGCGCGCATAGCCATTTCACGTCGTCTCACTCTGTTGCTTAAACACAGGCCATACGCAGTCAACGTAGCTCTAGCCAGTCAGCTTCAGCCAGTCTTTACAAGTGTGCGTGTTGCTTGGGAAAATTAAGTTACAACCAACTTTTTATGACGATGTTATTGACCAGTTCATAAAGAAGAACCGTAGGGTAGAATTTGTATTCGAGTAGCTAAATTGAAAAAGATAGAATATCATTTGTAAAATAAATGTTGTATTTGTATGATTAAATGTACATGAATTTCTAATATATAGTTTTAAATGGTCAGTAATTCACTATTCTGCTAATCAGACTTCAATCACACCTCTCACTCCCTGAATGATAACAAGAGCAAGCGTGAATTTCAAGACAAGCATTCGCCCCTGATTATATTCAGTTATTATGCGAGAGATTATTCGTCAGTTCCGTGATCAACAAGTGTTTGTTTATTCTATGGCAATTTGATTTAATTGTCAGTGATTATTAATAAAAGTTCTTTATTAAAAACTGCTCCAACAAAAACTGTCAGGGCAGGCAGAACAATGCTCTACATTTCTTGCTACCCTCCATATCCTTTCTTCGAGAACTCTATTCCAACTCAGGTTTTCTTTTGTTTTTCTAAACCTGCTATTATCTAAAGTCCACGTTTTCCGTGGCCTTCCTCTTGACATTTTCTTCTCAATTTTCATTTCATGCATTCTTCTTGATATTCTTTCTAAATTCATTCTGTCCAAAACCACTTCAACCGACAGTTACAGCATTTCTTCAATACTTTCCTGTCCCAAAACATTCCTAATGTTCACATTTCTTATTCCAGCTTTCCTTGTTTTTGCCAACTGACTTGAAAACTTTCATTTCCGTTGCTTGTATTTTACTTTTACTTTTACTGTCTCTCATGTCATTTTTTAAAAATGTTTTTTTAATTAAAAAAAATTTATCCATCAGTCGTCAACATACGACTGATATATATATATATACTTAGTCCGCCTAGGGTGCTAATGTACGATAGGTTTGCAACCTGACACGAGTGGGATTCCTATTAAAATATTGATTGTTTAAAATTTAATCACATAAATTCCAAAGTTAGCACAGTATGCAATAAAAACAGATGAATACTAATCGCAATATCGGGGGATAAATTCGTGAAAATACGTTCACAAAGTTTCTTCTTCCAAGTGACACTTTTAACCCGTTTTATGAATCTATTTCCTCATTTCAATTATTCAATAAAGTGCTGCTTGTTTCCACTAGGGTATTGCAAAACCACCAGGAATTTATAAATTCTTCTTGACAGGAATAAACGAAATTGAATAGTTGGACGTAGCTTCTGTGCTAAATGAGGGCTATACTGATCTAGTTAATTCTCCTAATTGACGTTGTCTGCTGCAAAAAAGACGACGGCATCAATCAAGAGAATTAACTGGATCGGTATAGCCCTCATTTAACACGGAAGCAGTGTTTCAGTATCGTGCATTGCCTTAATTTTTTAAGTAAGTCAGTTGAGTCCTCTCTGTGCCATGCTTCTATTTAAAAAATAAAATAAAAAATTAAGGAAATGTACAGTTGGTTTTTTCTTTTGGAATTTTCAGATTTTTAGTTTTGTAGATTCGGTGCATATAATATTACCTATCATCGTTTTTTTTTTAAATCATTAATTCTATAACTGGGTTGCGTTTGTAATGAACAGTCGCTTCAATGAGCATGAAAATATTTTGTTTAAAACATTAATTTATAACAATTCTTAAGATTTTAAAAACCTTATTCAAATTATTGTTTTCACATCTGAGAAAACAATCAATCCTTTTATAGTGCGACATCACTCTAGATACACATCTTTACGTTAGGGCAGGGCCGTTTTATCATTTGGCGAACCTAGGCAATCGCCTAGGGGCGTTAAGACTTCGGAACACATATCCACATGGGTAGGTGTACGTGTGCTTGTGTGAGTATGACAAAATATATATAGAGAGAGACAATATATAGGGGCATCAGATACTCTCGGATCGACCCTGCGTCAGGGAAAACTCTTCTGAAAGTTTGTCACTTAGGAGACCAGTGACATGCAGAACGTACTTATAGAACACTACACAAATCATATTTAAAGTAAAATTTCAGGAAAATAAGCATTTTGTTTTATATTCAATTTTCATACTATTATATCAAAAAAAAACATAATGAAACGCGTGCGTGCGTGTGTGCTTTATTAAAATTTACTTTATTAAAATATTCAAGTTGAACTTTAAAGCTGACATTTTAATATGTACATTTCGTGATCACACAACCGCAATAAAGTGATCAGTTGTTTTGAGTTGACGCTTGTTCCTAAATAACTTTTTATTACCTTTAATTTAGAAAACGATCTACCTCCTTCTACATTAGAGATACGATATTTTAATGCATTATCAATAAATAGTTAAAGATATATAGCAATTCAACTAGATTGAATGGGTTGACTTCAGACCTTACATTTCTGTATGAATCGTTAATTTTTTTTTATTTTATGTGAATCTCAACACAAAACCTAAACCTATGTATTAACTGCATTAAAAAAAAACTTTAATGATGTGTGATTAGCTAATGAATAATTAATATTGCGCTATTCCCTCAGTTATACCATTGCGTTGTTTTATGTATAACATGACGCGGCTCTTACTTTTTCAAATCAATCCATTGTTGATTCCACTTTGTAATGAACTAACGTTGCCACTAATGATGACTTATAATGTTCAGGCTGAAATATATGGCTTTAAATAAATATGATTTACTTATTTTCATGTGAATTGAAGAAATATCTGAAGTAGTTTAAGTCAAAATTCGAAATCCAAATCCAACTCTGAAAGGCCCAAATTGAAAACTGTTCAAGCATTCGATTCGAACCTTCTGGTCTTCGACAGAACTACTGGACTTCCACTCATTTCTTATAGAAGACTTACCAAATTGCCACCTTATAATAATTTGCCCTTTGTCTTGCCAGTTTCCTCGGTGGCCGTTCATATCATGCTGAATGGTTTTCTCTTTTCAGATTTCTCCAGGAATGTTGGAGTTCCACAGGACTACTTTCTCACAGTTGACCTAAATCTTGTCCATAGCTTCGTTTATGGCAGTACACCTGCGTTCCTCTTCTTCACTTGACAAATCCTATGTCACTCAAATGTTCGACGCTTCAGATCTCCCGTAATCAGTGTCTTAAATACTGATCTCCATCCTTCAATGGAATGAAGACAATCTAGTGAGCTTCGGTGCTACTAAAACATAATCCCTTTCTTTTTCCTGTTTAAGAAACATCTCAATGCACTCCCTCTTATTTTTGATAAGAAGATCTGTATAAAGATCAGATTTCTTTTCTTGACTGACTTACATCTCTAACCTTTCCTAACACAAACAAATCCATCCATAGCCTTAAAAAAAAAAAAAAAACACTTGATGTTCTTTTTCGCGTATGACAGTACTTCTTATCTGCATAGTACGACTTGTAACATTGCCCCAAATTTCGCTCAACCTTAGAACATTTGAGGTGGTGCACCAAAAATCTACAAAAAATGCTTGATGCTGTCCAGCAGAAAGGTCATCCGTTTAGCAAATAACTTAGCTCTCTCGCAATCACTTTCTCCCAATTCCGTTTCTGCTTTATTTCTTTTTCTATACGTATTTTATTGGACGGTGTTCCACCGAGATGGCCAGCATTTCTTCCACAGTCTTCTAAGCATAAAAAACAAATAGCAATTGTCAATACACAGTTCATCTTCAACCTTACCGAACTTCTCACCTTTCTGTTTCATTCATCTATCTGTGTTTCTTGGAGTAACTTTCCTCAGACTATTCTTCCGAAAGACTTTGATCTCCACCTGTTCGACAGCAAGTTCCTTCTTTCTCCTTACCCGCTTGTTCATGCACAACGCTGTTATGCTATATGTTTTGCGGGCATCCCGTGTTTTGGGGGTTGATATTAAATACATTCCTGAATACTTGAGTTGCATTTTACTTTTTGTCTGGAGGGGAACATTTATATTTACCATGAAGGCCAAAAGACATTTGTCTTTCGTTCCGAATGGGACAGAGCTTGTTGATTGTTACTTATTTCAAAAAAGTAACTAACAATCAGATTCGGCAAACATGAGACTTCCTTGAGTTTAATATGATAGAGCTCCATAACGCGTGATGCATGAAATTTATACCATCAAAGGACATTATTCTTTCTCGGAGGAAATGATGAAGTAAAAATACATTCAAGAGCTAGATTGATTATATTTCATGGAAGACCTTTAAAAGACGAAATGAATCTTCTGTGCAATGTGATTTATGACTTTTGCATTTAATTCACACTAACATTGGAAATATAAAATTGTTCTTGTTCCAGGCTCATGAATACAATGGAATTGGAATGCTGTTAGATGACTATAGCCGAAAGGCACGAAAACCAAAATGAAATTTTGATTGGAAGCTCCAAATTGTTTCTGACCATTTTCAAAATCACTCACTGAAAGGATTGGTAAATAAACCTCTAATTTCCATCTTGAGAATAATGCCAATGCTTATCATTACTTAAGATCCTATCAGTAAAAACCTTATTCTCGAACAGTACTTTTCCACTTAAGGGCGAAAAGTCAATTGACAAAACAACACGCAAGGCTTCGATAAAGCATTTTTACTGGATCAATGGCAGACGTTTTAGAATTATAAATGAAGGATTTGTAATGTCAGGTCCAACAGCCATTTATCAAAGTCCGCCTCTACGAATCTCTTCAAAGCTTATTGCTTCCGGAATGCTCTCTAATAAAGGGTTTTGAGCTAGTTCAGTGATAAAAATAATCTTAATTTTAAAATACTATTGTAGCTACTGCTAAAAAAATAACGAGAAAATGATCCAAGTTAATGAAAATGTCCCTTATCTTTAATATTTAAAAATGCAAGCACGTATGATTAACAATTGTATGCTGCTGAGATTTTAATGGAGTAATCAGACTTGGAAATTTTATATTTTTTTTTTTTTTTGCTATGGAAAAAAAAAAAAAGCAGATACGGAGGGAAATTGTATCCCGTGCAACAAAATGCTCCGAACCTGTGTCAAATTGTGGGAGAATGTACTCTCCCCCCCCCTTTCTTCTAACTTCTGAATGTAGGGAGGATTAATTAAACATTTTTGAACATCAATTAAACTTAATTCTAACATGGTTCCCCTAATTTGATTGCACCTGGCCCTTCTCTTCTCGATTTACCTTCTAAATTCATATATACGTTCTGTCGTAAAGAAAACCACTGTCTCACTTTCCCTTTTCAAATATTTTATTAGTTCAGTGGTGTTTGAATTAGCTTTTTAGTCAAGTGTTTAATCCACGGGTGAACAAACTTTTCTTTGGCAGCTATCTTTTTTATTTTTTTATCCAATACTTTTTAATAACAGCATAATAGAGATAAATTTTATTTATGTTGAAGGCAAACCATACATACATAAAATATAAATAATTTAATTGTAGTTCAAATTTAATTTGACTATTTGTGAATAGGATAAAAAATGGATTTAAAAATTTTTGTTAAGTCTAAATTGATGCATAATATCATATTGATGCACCTGTTGAATATGATATTTCCTATTCAACAGGCTACCGTTACAAACTTGTTTAATATTGCGATATTGTTATAAATTCATGTATATGGATGTAAAAATGTAAAATATTAAAAAAAGAGATGTGAGAAAATGAAGACGATAACATATGAGCATGAATATACACCAGCCGACTTATAATTCCCTTCTAAAAGGAAGGGGGGAGGTATAAAAGGGTCATTCTACAACCAACTACCCTTTAATTCCCCCCCCCCTCCGCGCCGCCATTGATTCTTACCCATATTAAGACATTTTGATTATCGTGTGAACACATTCTGTACTGATAGCAATTATAAGATGTAGAAAACTATCCTTTTATAATTTCTAAATTCCGTTATCGTGCGTATTATGACAAAAGTCAGTATTACCTCTCTGTTCGAAGTTGGAACTGAGAATGGCCACGACACTTCATGTAAATCAGGATGAAGTGATCAGTATTGGGATGCTTAGAGATAAATGTGGGACTGACTCATCAACGCATATGGGATATTTTCGTTATATTCGCATCTGCAACTCATTCAAGATATGAATTAGGGAGGGAGGTGATCTTTCTCATCATAAGGTAATATACCGTTCTGTTTGCCAATGACACGACTTTCCTGTATCCATAAATATGGATCTACAGATACATAAATCCTAGAAAAAGCACGTATGATAAACATATGATTAAGTTCTGTGGCAAGAAGCAGTCAAGTCCCACTTTCTTTGCAAAAACGTCCCTAGTGACAGTCCGGTTATTTCTTTCCTGAGACAATGGAGTAAGAAAAGATTACGCTGGGTTGGTTACCGGCTATCTGCAGCCTAGTTTGGTGGTGGGGCTGCCACCTTAGGACCTCCAAACTTGTTCTAAGTTTCCCTTCTCTCGTTGGTACCTAATCAAGCTTCCCACAGGGGAATATATCATCACGTGGAGATGAGAGGCTACACGATCCTACTTGAGAGGATCATATATTGCGCATCTATTTCCTTTGAACCGGCTGGCGTTAAAATTTACGGGACCCATAAAAATTCTACATTTGGAAACGTTGACATTTGTCTTGCAGCCTGGTATACTTGTGTGGCGGTATTGAATTTGTCTTTATCTTCTTTTAAAAAATAGTAGAAACTGTTCAAATTAATCATCAAAATGCGTAATATCTATATCGTTCTTATAGATCTCTTTTAATTTTTCCATATAGCTCGGGGCCCTGGTGGTCGCCAGGTCCGACACCCGCTTGATCCACCTCTAGTTACCAGCTGTTGAGGTACCGCTAGAAATAACACGTTTGGTTTGGATAATGCATACATCCCCAACAGATACCGACCTATGTGTTTGATGCAAGTTTTCTTGGTGGTTAGACGTGACTTTATATGGTTGATTAACGTCGAAGGAAATTAACAGAGTTTACTATTACTGTTGATATAATAACACTGGTATTTTCACCCTTCTATCAAAGGCCTTTATCGGGTGCAGATATGCAGAAAATAAAGGAATGTGAGAAATATAGATATAATTATCATCAGGAGTACTGTATAGGAATTGTGATTACTGCAAAAAAAAATTCACTTTAGAGTGCATCAGATATCCACCAATCAGTTGATACTTGTTTTAACTTATCAGCTAACACTCTGATAGGTTAAAACTAAAGTTTACGTTCAAATAGCGGTACTAAGCATAATTCCCGCAGTTTCCAATGTCTTCCACCTCACTTTGGCTTGTAGCGTAATTATCCTTTAGGTTTGCAGTCAGAGATTCTTAGTATTGAAAATGAACAATGGATTTGCACGATGACAGAATATATGATAGCGCAGCAGTCTATGAAACGAAGGTAACCAGTGGCGTACCTCAGGGTTCTGTTCTTGGGCCTCCTACTATTTAACTTATTTGTTAATGATATTGCATGTGGATTGACTGGAGATCTTCAAATGTTTGCCGATGATGCAAAGTTAAGTAGAATTATCAGGAGCAGAGCTGATGTTAATTCTCTACAGGAAGATTTGAATAGCCTTTTAGCTTGGACAAATGAGTGGGATTTCAATTTTAATATTAGTAAATGAGGTACTACACTTTGGGATGCAGAGATATAAGGCTATGTTCTGTACTGGAGCTGTACTTCAGGAAGCGGATGAGACGTGGTGGAATATAGTGGGTTCGAATTTCTGAAGTACCAAGAGCACATCGCATGTGTTGCAAAGACTCTGCATACATTGTATTGCTGCTATGATAAAAAGTTTATTGACAAGTTGGGATAAGGAGGTGGTGATGGTGGTGTCTCTATATAAGGCATTGGTCAGACCACATATGAACTATGGTGCTCAGATTTTGCAGAGCATTCTTTGGTACAGCTTACAGAATCAATCGGAAAAAGACCATTCATGCTCCGTCACGGTAAATTTAGAAAAGAAAGACTGTTTTTAGAATCTGCTGCTACTCTTAAAAATCAACCTAATTTAAATAAATATGGTTGCATAAAACTTCCCAAAATATGAGAAATACTTCTAGATCCAAATTGGCATCCTAGGCCGCCAACAGATATCCATAAAGGACATCCCACCTAATTAGGACTCTAGTCTTCCATCCGTGTTTCAGTTATTTTTGTGCTGCTGCTGCTGCTGTGTGTGTGTGTGTGTGTGTGTGTGTGTGTGTGTGTGTGTGTGTGTGTGTGTGTGTGTGTGTGTGTGTGTGTGTGTGTGTGTGTGTGTGTGTGTGTGTGTGTGTGTGTGTGTGTGTGTGTGTGTGTGTGTGTTGCAAGTCTCATTTTGTACTCTCTGATGATGTCTCTGTATTTGAGATGAAATATTGGAAGCATTAACCACCTCACTGGCCATTATGGATCAAATACGCATCATCATATGCTTCGTATCCATCATATATTTCAATGTAATATCAATGATATTATAATTTATATATATGCACTTCTCATCCATTATAAACTTGACGTCTATAGACGTCTTGGTCGGAAGGTTAAATACCACTTTTAATCGTTTCCTAGTGTTGTTTTATTCCATTAAACTTTTATCGTGAACAAGGAATAACTGCATTTCCCTTCTCAGCTGCTGGTAATCTACTAAGTAGAACTAAGTTAATAGTACTATTGTATGCCTTCAATTCCCAATGAAATTTCGGTTAGCGCATGCGCTAACGAATGTGCTACCTGGTCTCCGCTCACCTTCGGCCGTTAAACAACATCTACGCCGAGAAGAACTTGTGTGTTTCATTGCAGGCTCCGCGTAGGGAATCATATTGCTCTTTCTTCGTATATGACTAGTCAAGGCGTGCTTCGACAGCAACCTTCACTGTATGATTGACAGTAACGTTGTGAATGTCTCCATTTTGTAACAGTTCATGACGATTTATTTCAAATAAATAACTACTCAAAAATGATTTGTTCATGAATTTTCCGAGTGTGTGCACACCTAGCACAACGGGAATATATACCCTTAATCGCTGCCCTACCTCAACGAGCAGGGAAAAGTTCAAAACCTGTCTTTTCGGAAAGTAAAGGTGTCATTCACCAAAACGTAACATCTTCCCTCTAACACGGGATTAGTTCTATCTTTTTTTATATACCGTAGTTTTTTCTTAATTAGATATAAATTTTGTGAAGTAGCTAACATCTAAGCTGTCTTTTCGGACGGCTCTAACAGCGCGAACCCTTTTATCGAAATTCCATGTCCGGAAATGTAAAAGATTTCCCATAAAATTCATTTGGGAAATTCTTTGACGGCAATATATATATATATATATATATATATTTCCCCCCCCCCCATTAAACAGCACTTTAAAAGACTTGCAAGTAATTTTTTTTAATGAAAATCATACTTGCAACCGTTATGTTTTACGTGTGATTTTATTTATTTTATACTCGTTCTTTCAAATGTACTATGACTATAAATTTGATTTTTTTTTTCCATATCATATGTTTAAAACAACAATAAATAATGGATTCTATCATAACATTAAAAAGTTTAAATCATTTTTAAGAGTTTTAAAAAGCAGTGAAAATTTCACAAATGTTAGCATTTCGCTACGATTATTATGTTTTTAATTATTTTCTAATATTCTGTTTAAAAAAAAAGAAACACTATAAAATTATATCTAGTTTCCTAAAATAAAAATAAAATAAAAATTCCTAAAATTATATCTAGAAACACTATTAAAATTATATTTTAATTCATTTCTAAGAGTTTTAAACAGCGATGAAAATTTGACAAATGTTAGTATTTCGATACAATTATTATATTTTTAATTATTTTATAATATTCTGTTAAAAAAAAAAAAGAACACTATAAAATTATATCTAGTTTCCGAAGCCTTTATAATACGCAAGAAAAGTGGTGAAAAGTTATACTAGTGGTTCTCGAAATGCGACATCAAATGATTTTTTTAACTAAATGGTATAATCATATTAAATATATTATTATTATTATTGTATATAATGTATATAATTTATTTGAGATAATAAAGTATTATTTGACATTAAAAATTATTATTATTATTATTATTATTATTATTATTATTATTATTATTATTATTATAGACAAACTACCAACGATCAACAAAAAACTACCGACACAAAGTCAACAACAAACGATGTATTTTCCACTCATAACAAAACAGGAACTGAAAGAAGCAATCCTACAACTAAAACCAAAGACCACTCCAGGAATAGACAAAATAAGACTCACAGACCTTATAACACACTTTGAACAAATAAATCCAATACTTTTGAAACTTGTGAACATAACATTCGACACAGGCATTATTCCACAACAACTAAAAACTGCAGTAATTACGCCAATATACAAACACGGCAAAAGAAACGACACTCAGAACTACAGACCAATAGCTACACTACCAGTCATCTCAAAAATTCTAGAAAAAAATTATTGTATATAATTTATTTAAGATAATAAAGTATTATTTGACATTAAAAAATTATTATTATTATTATTATTATTATACAAGAATTTAACATTTGTTTTAATATAGTGAAGAAGCAGTTTGCGAAAAATAATCACCGCAAGGAATTTTCTCTGAATCAATGTAAAGTGGAAAGTAGTTCCAAAAATGAAAATATCTAATAAAAACATAACTGCTATGCTGTTTTGCGACTATTTGACGTCTTTTATGACTTTTTAATTTTCTAAGTTAGTTCTCTTTTTTTTTATTTTGATGACACTAAAAAACTATAAAGGAAATACTCTTTACTTCATTTTTTTTTTTGCTGTTGTTCAATTGCAAAGAAGACAGATTGGATTGTTTCTAATTAAGCATGTCGTTTTGCTGAGGACCTTGACCTATAATGTAGCCGATTTCTTAAAAACAAGTTATATTTAAAAGGAGGGTAGGCGTAAGAAATCAGGTCACACCAGTGTATTTGAAATCAATAACATAGGATAATTGTTTGCACCTATTTATCTCACAGTGTGAAACTAAGTGATTACTTTTCAAGAAAATAAATAAATAAAACACGGAAAAACAATGGTGTGTAGTTTTGGCTGTATTTTTTAAGTTAAGTTTAATTATTTAATGAGGAATTCATGAAGGTATTTCATGTTAGTAAGTTCAGTTTGAAAGAAGAAGGAATGATGGAGGAGAGGTTAATAATGAGTGAGTAGGAGGTACATATGAGGAACGAAGTAAACTTGATGTTTGTAAAGCGATCAGATTAACTCACCTGCAACTGAAAAGCCCATCACAATGCGAATCGAACGCGAATCTTTCAATCTTTTATGACAACTCATTGTGATGGACAGAGGGTAACTCAGTCCAAAAAAAAAAAAAAAAATAGTGTTACATCAGTGGTGTGTGCAATTTTCTAAGGTCAAGGAGTGCATTTAAAAAAAAATTATATTTCGGTATTGTTACTGATATGTGCTTTCAATTGCAGTTGTGATAACAGTCATAAATTACTACCCGTCATTTTAATGTTTCCCTTAATAAGGGAAGCATTATTTATTTATTTATTTATCAATTTATTTATTTTCAATTTATTTACATTATACATTGTCAATTTATTTATTTCGTATGGGATTTTCCCCCATCCCTTAGGGCGGGTTTAGCCCTCCTAATGAGGGATTAAGTATTTTATGACTGTACATCCGTGTGTGTGTGTGTTCACGGGACCAGCTTGCCTGTTCTGAGGAACAAAAAAACCGTCTACCTCTGTGTGAGACCGCCTAACTCACCTTTAGTCAAAAGAGACCAGATAAAAGTTCCTAATGGCATGGACGGAAATCGAACCAAGGTCTTTCCGACAAAAGGGCTTCGTCTATACTGACTGAACTACAGAGGCTCGAACCAGTCAATTGTAATACATATGTAAATATTTTGTAAATATTTAAAATTTATAAACTGTAAATTCAAATTAGAAATACTGAGAAATAAATAATGTAAATTATCATAATACACATTATAAGATGTTAAATACTCCATTTATTATACTCTGCACTATTTTACAACAAAAATTTATCAGAAAGTACTGTTTTCTGAAAGTTTATTTACTTAATTAAATTTATGCTATTACAATAGTTTCTTTATTGGAGAGAAAGTTTTTTTATTGTTGTTGGCAATTCCTGCTTGGCATTTTCTTCACTGATTTCTTATAAACTTTCAGTTATTGAAATTATTATTATTACTAAACTTGTAACATATTATTACTGAATTTTTAAGTTCCACTTGCTTACTATATGTTATCACAGACCTTAAACGTGTAGACAGACTTATGTGTTCGTCGTACACGTTGTTTATTTTTTGAACGGTTTTAGAACACAGAATAATAAGTAAATAATTATTTATTAACTTATTGTTGATATTTCGCTGGTGTTATAACCAGCATCTTCAGAGCACAAAAACACAGTTTGTCACAATATGCGAGACTATTAAACATGGTATAATCAACGGACTTAGTTAAACAAAATTGTAGCAGCAACACAAAGACTAAAGTCCTGATTTTGGCGCCCTCTATCTGAAAAAAAATGGCACAAGACTAGAGTCCTAAACAGAGAAAAAAAACGGTATTAGTTTTTTCCTTAAGATGACTGTCTCCCAGATTTTAGGCAAATTTGCAGCCATATTTGTTGAGATTTGGAGTGTGTTTCAGGGCTTCTGTTGCCTCTAAGAACAATCTCTCTGACTTGTAAGAGCTTCTTTGCAGTACTTTTGTTTTCTTCCAGTTGATCCTGTATACAGGGGTATCCAGAGCATGTCTGCTAGGCCCGACTCGCCATAGTGATAATGCCGGATGTATCTTTTATGTTCACAGTTCTTCTGTTTGACCGTAGTAGGCTTGATTACATGACCAGGGTACTTCGTAGACTCCTAAATGTGATAAAGGAGGAATGCTGTCCTTGGGTGAATGGATAAGAGTTGCTAATTTGACACACGGTCTGAATGCGGTGCATAGTTCAGTTATATTTACACAAACAATCACACCATCACCCCTCTCAACAGTATGGCATATTAAAAATGCTAACCCACAGAGTGAGAGCAATCTATTCCAATGACAATGTTCTTGCTGCTGAACTGGCTCACTTACGACACACTTTCTTGGCCAATTGTTATAATCCCCATAAGATAAACAAAATGCTAAACGCTCCTAAGAAATCCCTCCCACTATCCACCACAGAACTACAACAAAACAGTCACCATCCCATACATTAAAAGCACCTCTGAAAAGATTTCTAGAATTCTTAATAAACATGAACTACGCACCGTATTCAGACAGTGTGTCAAATTAGCAACTCTTATCCGTTCACCCAAGAACAGCATTACTCCTTTATCACATCCAGGAGTCTATGAAGTATCCTGCTCATCTAATCAAGCCTACTACGGTCAAACAGGAAGAACTGTGAACATCCTGCATCATCACTATGGCAAGTCAGGCCTAGCAGACCATGCTCTGGATACCCCTGCACACAGGATCAACTGGAAGAAAAGAAAAGTACTCCACAGAAGCTCTTACAAGTCGGAGAGATTGTTCTTAGAGGCATCAGAAGCCCTGAAACATACTCCAAATCTCAACAATATTGCTGTATAAATTTGCCTAAAATCTGGGAGACAGTCATCTTAAGAAAAAACTAGTACCAGTTTTTTTTTCTTTGTTTAGGACTCTAGTCTTGTGTGATAGCTGCAATTTTTTTTTCAGATAGAGGGTGCCAAAATCAGGACTTCAGTCTTTGTGTTGCTGCTACAATTTTGTTTAACTAGTCCGTTGATTACATCATGTTGTTATAGGCTCACGTATTGTGAAGATGCTGGTTTAACACCAGCGAAATATCAGCAATAAGTTAATAAATAATTATTTACTTATTATTCTGTGTTCTAATACCGTCAAAAAATAAACAACATATCACAGACCTGTTTGATGCTATGTGTAAAGAACAAAAACATTTGACACCATTTAGAAAGTTGCTAAAAATATTAAATTACCACCTAGACCATTATGCACAGCAGTAAGATTATGGTATATTTATGTTAGGGAGTCTGTATATAATACAATATAAGTCTCCAATACAGTTAGAAGATTACTATACAGTATTACTGTTTTTGCATATTTTATTTATGTGAAAATCATTTACAGTGATATGAAACTAATGCTTGAATTAAATTATCTTTTAACAGCATGCATCCTTAGATAAACCATCAAAGTAAAGGATGTCAGTCATCTGCCAAAATTTTGTTCAAAATACTTGGAGAAAAGATTTGTGCTCAAACTGCTTTAAGCCCATTACAGACCATGAATCATCAGGACATGCAAAATATTCTTCTCCGTATGTCAGCAGTAGAGAAATAGATTTTCTGCACCATAATGAAAAAAGTAGCCGATATACCTCACAAACTTCTTCATTATATCACACAAGGAACATGATGAACCACATACCATGGAAACCCTTATTCAGCACAAAAAATGCAAAATCATCACCACTAAAACTTGAAAATGGCTTTAAAGCAAAAACATATGGTTATGCAAATAACAGCACCGAAAAATATGGCAGTATATCCCGAGGTTCTCAGTTTGTCAGAAATGAAAATTACATAAATGGATACAAAATAAGGGAATCAACATCTCCAGATGTTCATAAGGGCATACTAAAAACAAATCACCTGGAGAGAAACATAATGGTGCAAAAAAGCAGTGTTGGCTTTAGAGAAGAAAAACCAGAAATAATAGGATATGGTGGAAATGACTATGCTTCAGATGAAGAATTATGGGAATTGGGCTCTGATCATGATTCTGTAAATATTGAAAGTCTGGATGTAACAGAAGAAGACCGTGCAATTACAAAAATTACAAAAGAAAATACCGAATTTAACTCTGTAAATGAAAATTTATTAAAACATGAAAAGAAAAGGAATGAATCCAACAAGTCAAGTTATATACCATCATATGAAAACGTCTCCAGTTATAAATATGACAATCAAAAAAGGTACAAACATGGCCTTCAAGATAACAAGGGTGAGAATCATTATGTACCAAAGAATCATTACGGCTTTCTACATTCTTCTGTATTGTACTTGCAACCACTAAAAAATGAGAGCACTCCAACTACTAAAGAAAATGAAAATTTTAAAAAACTAAAAACAAAAGGATTATCTGCTAATAAATATGAATATCAGAGTAATTCAAAATATCCTTATAGTTCTGGCAAAATCTCACCCTTAACAGTCAACCAGCCATACAAAAATATTCAACATAACGAAGCAACTAATGATGCTGAAAAAAGAGAAGTTTCTCTAGCTCCATTTTCTGAGGTTTCTAATGGTCACAGAATGCCAGCTGATTCAGTTTCTGAAGGTAGCTCTGACTCTGATATTTCATCAAAGCCTACTCCTGAAGAATATTCAATGGATTCTGATTCTAACCCTGAAAGTGAAACAAATACTTTTGTTCAGACAACATTGCCCAAACAGCAATATTGTTTATCAGAAGCATCAAATGCTTGCACTTTTCTGCAAAGAGAGAGAGACTACAGTAATATAAATGCTCAAACAAATCCAATTTATTCCCTTTCTGATGAATTTGATCAAGAAAATGTATCTTCATCTTCAACAGATTTCTTTACAATTTCTGATGATTCAGATTCTCAACTTCCTGCTTCACAATCTACATGTAAAAGTGACTGCTACAATGAAAGTACTCCACCATTACAAACAAAAACAAATGATATTTTAAATTCAGTTTCAGTTGCTGATCAGCAGGTAAACACTGAAAATGACAAAAGCAAAATAAATGAGCTAAATTCCGAAGTTTCTTTTCATAACATTCAATTACAGAAACAAGAAGATCTAATTACTTGCAAGCCACTTCATTCTTGTAATGAGAACAAAGGAGAAAAAGTAACACTTCATTATGCAGTTACACCTACTGTAAAAGAGGAGGAGATCTCACAACCACCTCTTCCTAATGCACTTATTATGCAAAATAACTGTTCAAATCTTTATGCTGAAAATGAAATTTATACCAAATCACCTAATTATAAAGACTGTTTAGACAGTGAACAGGGATATGAAAACAAAATGACCAGAGAATCAAAATTAGCAGCATTGGCTTTAGAACTGGAACAAGCTAGAAGAGACAGTTCAAAGCTTTTAAAAAGTAACTCATCAGTTTCAGAGATAGAAGGAAACTTGCCAAACATTAGTATGTGTTCTTCCGCATGCACATCACCAACTGATAAGTTAAATATACATGACAAAGAGAACCCTTCATATCGATCTCTTCCCCTTATTACTGATCATAAGAGTAGTTTCATAGGAAAATCAAGTGGCATTCCATCTTCCACTCACTCTTCCAGATTTACAAGTCTCTCAGATTTATGGAATGATGCAGCCTACAAAAAAAAGGGAAGATTTTCTTTAAAGAAACTTTTGAAAAGAAATAAAGAGAATAGTTTTAACAGTGGAGACCATCACACGCCACCAACTGTCAATCCAAAAGCATGGAAACAAAATGAGTACGACATATCTAAATTAAGGCTTCAAATAATTCATCCTATGGACCTAATGAATAAAAATAATGTACCAGATGTAAATGATGTTCTTTCTAAAACCCACTGTGAAAGTAATGTTACTTCCCCAGATCTCTGTGAAAGAACATATACAGGACCTTCAAAAGGAGATATACAGTCCACTCCTGTTGATAGAACACCTGCACCAGAAAATTTTGTTACATCCACAGATGTGAAAAATAATGATGAAAAACTACCTCAAACCTCACCAAAACAGACAGAAGCAGAAAGATATTCTGTAACTATGACAAGTGGATCTGACTCAAAACAAAATAAGGTAATTAATCCTATTTATTTTCAGTATAACAGTAAGATTCATCACACTATAATTTTAAAGTGGATCTTCAAGTGTATATAATTAATTCAGTTATTGCATCCAACTTAGCAAAAATTGGTGAAGACCAGTATTTTGTATTATAATATATTAGTAAGAATAGTTATTATGACATAACATGATTAGAATGCTTAATTGAATAATACAAGTATAATTTTATTGCACTAATTATTTTTGAAAAATTTATATTAAAAAGTCAAGAAATTAGCTACACTCAACTGCTTTTGTTAATTAGATCTTTGAAATATTTCTAAACCTGAAAATCTTTTATTTTTTCTTTCATTAAGGAATCAGAAAAAATTCAGCAAGGAAACCAAGATAATTATTTAGCTTCACCTCTTCATTCACCAGTTTCTCCATCACCTATCTCTTCTGTGGGAACTATGAAACCGTCATTGCATCCTCCAAGACCTCCAAAGCCACCACCACCTCCTCGTTCTCGATCTCTGTTACCAGTTAGTCAGAATACTATGAAACCAACTAATGGAATCAACAAAAGTTCTCCAGCTAGGCCACCTCCTCCAAAGGTACTAATTATGTATTTATTTTTTTTTTTTATGCCAATCCACTCTTATACGCTATAGGCACAAAAGGTTGTGCCTATAGTGTATAAGATAATTCAAAAAATTCTTCTATAGAGAATAAACATGGAACATTTTTTGAGCCACATCAAGTCTTCAATGGGCCGAGCAATCTCATACTCAGAAGTGCAAATAGCTTACCACCTAAAGATATTCACAAACATCTGTGTCAAATAGTATCAGAGCATAGCTATTCCCTTTATCCAACTCAGCTGTAACTTTATGATTGAAAATCAGCATATTACTAAGGCAAGATCTCCCTCCACAAAGCCGTGTCTGCCCCTCCCTCCCTCCCTTCCAATCATATCTTATTCTTATCTACCCATTCCTGAATTCTGATCTTAACCAACTTTTCGAACTATATTTCATAAGTTCGAAAAGTTGTTTCATAATTTGCAAACTATATTTTAGAGCCTCACTTATGTAATGGAACAATCTTGTCCTCCTCCCACTCCAATAGAACCTTGATAGTGCTGAGACTCAGACATCTTCACCAGAGGTACTGCCAGTTCTATTGCATTTTCTTGTAACAAGGGCCAATATTTCATTTAATCCCAACAGCCATATTCATACTGAGATTTCATTACATCCAAAGTATCTCCAGTTCATCCACCTCTATTCTCGCATCAATCTCTGTCACTTCAGTCTTTGCATTATTTCCAGCTGCTGATACACCCTTGTTGAAATTAGTGGAAATGTGGGACTGGAACGAAAATAAAAGATTTACTAACTAAATTAAATATATACACACTAATATTTCCTCAACTCATGCTAGGATTATCAGGACACTACAAAGACATACATGGTTGACAAAGACTGAGAATGAAACCTGAAAGGACAATCACATGCATGAAGACAAGAGTGGCCCTTCTCGTGGTGATCATTTGCAATCATTGCTGATGGTGTAATGCTACACAACCAAAAATTGTGTAGGATTCCATCTGATGAAGCAGTATTTATCCAAAACAAGTTGTGCTGATTTGCTTTTGGGTTGCCCATACCAAACGTACTTTTTTTTCCTCCTAAGGTAGTATATATATCTAATCTGTCCAAAAGACTAGAGAATACCAGATTGACAAGGGTTATTGTAGACACCTGAAAAGAAAAAAGGGCCCTGGTGGTCTTTGATTTGCCTCAGGAAGATAAAAACATTATTTAGTGGTTTGTTGGCTGTTTTAGTTCATGTTGTTTTAAGAGAAAGTCTAGTGCATCTGCTGTTCTTTGAGTGTACGATAAGGATACAGTATATGTATAGTCTGTTTGGGGGGGGGGGGGGGATTATTTTTAAGATGTTTGGCAAGTGTTTTTTTGTTGTATCCATTTTGTTTGTTTCAAGTATGTAGAACCTGTTGTTCCAGATGTGATGCTGGTCCTGAGAACAAAATTTGCTCTACCCAAGTTTCAAAGCTAGAACTTGAAAATGCTTAGTTTCTGGACAGGTGGTAATGTAAAGTGTTAAGTATCTGTCCATATGTGTGGGCATACCATAAACTGGATATGAGTGGGAACCATCTGAATGCCTTGTGTTGTGATGAGAACATCCAAGAAGGTAAGGCCCTACTCTGGACTTAAGATAGAGCTGAATTTAGTGGTGTCGAAGTTTCAAAAGATTCTGTGTCAAACTTAGCAATAGAACGGTGAGCCCATAGCAATTGGTTCAGTTTGTTTATATTTGGCTGATTTTGTTACACACTTTTTGTGATTTGACCAAGTATAGTTTGTCTAAAAGTGCCATCTTTATTAGACTGAATCGGAAGATTTGGGAACTCTTCTTTATGCCTCTCCAAGAATTTCATTACTTTTTTTCTATATATATTGGAAATCTCTTCCTTTTTACTGTTTCAACCTGGCTTCCTATCATTATAGGAATTATTGTGCAACCTTGGAATGTAAGATCCTATAGTTGATGGAAGTTTTTTCACTTGGCTATGCTACCAATTATATATTTGGTTTAATCCTTTATCCAAGTGTAAGCAAACAAAGTTTGCGCCTGAAGTATTTTGTATTTTCATGATTGGGGCAACTCGTGCTAAAGGTGGTATAAGTTCTCATCACTTGCCTGAGTATCTCCCATAATGCAAAGCACATCTTCTTGCAGACATGTATAATGCTATGCATTAAGGGGGTAGTGGCCCTGAGTATCTCCAATAATTGCATTATGGGAGATACTCAAGCAAGTGATTAGAACTTATACCACCTTTACGAGTTGCCCCAGTCCTAAAAATACTTCAGGCGCAAACTTTGTTTGCTTACACTTGGATAAAGAATTAAACCAAACATATAATTGGTAGCATAGCCAAGTGAAAAAACTTCCATCAACTTATCTCTAATCCAGAGAATTTTAATAATAAGGTGTGACACCTTTTGGCAACTGGTATAGGTGAATATGACTTTTCCATTACTTCCACCTTAGTATCACCACCTCTGGATCTGGCTCCTACTGACGAGACTTCAACAAAGGTCGAAACCGGTTGGAAGCTTGGGTGATCAGTGGCAATGCTGTAGCCTGTGAAGTTAACTGAGGCAGACTGTTGCTGTTACTGCTCAGATGAGATACGAACAAATGAGCAGCCCTGCTTGGTGGTGGAGTGAGCCTGCCATGGTGTAGAGCCAACTGGTTCTGAGAGTTCTTCTCAGTGGCAGGGTGAGCCTGTTACTGAGGGGGAACAACGCTGAGTTTTTTGGAGTTTGATCTGTACTTGAACATTCAACAATGGTCAAAACTGATCTGGGTAGTGGCCCTTCCTTTAATGCATAGCATTATACATGTCTGCAAGGAGATTTGCTTTTCATTATGGGATATACTCAGGCAAGTGATGAGAACATATACCACCTTTACCATGAGTTGCCCCAGTCCTGAAAATACTTCAGGTGCAAACTTTGTTTGCTTACACTTGGATAAAGGATTAAACCAAATATATAATTGATAAAAAATCCTATAGTGGCTTATCCCTCATTTCCACATCTTTAACTACAATTAAATATTTCCCTCTGCCATAAGGTGTGAAAGAATAAATCTTGCTGGCCCCAACTATCTCTCTTAAAACCTTAGTCACCTGTCTTGTTTCCTCACATCCTGGAATTTCAATTACTAAAATTTGCACTTTTGGGGGAATTGGTACCAATTCCCCCAATTACTCAGGGTTAGAAAAAAAACTAAAACCACTGCATTTGATTATAAGAGAAATATTTCAGCCTTAAGACTGAAAATTAAATAAACCTGTCATATGGAAACAATTCTACACCACCAGCAAATGCTGTAGCTGAGCTGCTATAAAATGGTAGCTGTGATTACAGCCAAAAGTAATCCCATAATGCAGATATTAACTGTGCTACCAGCAATTGTAATATTTAATTAAATAATTCAGTGCCAGTGGGGGTAGAACCACCTAACACCACTGAAATAAAATTAAAATATCAAAGTGAAAAACAAAGGAAAGAAAAAAGCACTTATCTTGCCAAAATCTGAGGTATGTTAAAATGCTGGGATACCTCTGTGTCTCACTGAGTGACACTAAAGAATCACTGCTGAACCCAAATCACCTCAGGAAAGGAAAGTCAATGGTGACTTGACTCAATGACAGGCTAAGCTCAGCCACTGAGCAGGACCTCTCTACTCCCCAGGATGCAACTATTTAAGTAAAGCTCTCTCTAAAAATTAGGCAATCTCCCTACAAGTGACTGAAAGATCATCCAACTCAGTGTTGGATGATCTTTCTATCAGTGACAGGCTCATCATTCCACTCAGTGATAGGCTCACCCCATCACTGAGCAGAATCACTCATATTCCAGGGAAAAGCACCTACTGACACAGCCCTGATAGAGGCCCTGCCGAAAAATGCCAATCCCAAGAGACTCAAATTGCTCTCTCAAGGAAAAACTCCCCTGAAATCTTAAGCCCCCCCCCCCTCCCCTCAGCAGGACAAGACCTGGAAGAAACCTTAGGAGAGCAAAAAACTCTCGTTCAGTTAAGCGTCCACCATCAGTGGGAGCCAGATTCCAGGGAAAAGCACCCACCAACACAGCTCCGATAGAGGCCCTGCCAGAAAATGCCAATCCTCAGAAACTCAAATTGCTTTCTCAAGGAAAAACTCCCCTGAAATCTTAGGGGGCCCCCTCAATAGGACAAGACCCAGAAGAAACCTTAAGAGAGCAAAAAACTCTCGTTCAGTTAAGCGTCCACCATCAGTGGGAGCCAGATTCCAGGGAAAAGCACCCACCAACACAGCTCCAATAGAGGCCCTGCCAGAAAATGCCAATCCTCAGAAACTCAAATTGCTTTCTCAAGGAAAAACTCCCCTGAAATCTTAGGGCCCCCCCCCTCAATAGGACAAGACCCAGAAGAAACCTTAAGAGAGCAAAAACTCTTAAACTTACTGAATTGCTTGTGAAATGTGTAAACGAGATCTACCACATTGCTGAAACTTAATTTTCAACAAAAAAAAAAGTAGACAAGTTGGAGCAGATATATTTATTTTGTTTAATAACAAACTGCTATGGAATCTGTTATTAATCAAAACTATTTTGGTTAGTGCATGGAGCAGTAACCAAAATAGTACTAAATGAGATCATATAGCATTATATTTTATAGTAGAAAAATACAAATATAGTAGAACAGTAACAAACTTTTATTGATTGATTTTATTCAACCACAGAAGACCCACAGTATTCTCCTTGATCCCTTAGTTATATTAATGAAGTGGCATTGGTAATTGCAGATGCCCTTATTTTGTCTGCATTTGCCAAACAATATGTACACAGCAGCTGAATTCATATATGTATTCCACTAAAGTGCACAGAATGACTAAATGAATGTTAGTGATGATGCAGTAATGGCTGCTCTCAGGAGTTGCCAGGGTGCTACAACATAATAGCACTAAACAGGGAAGCATTAAGCAAGGTATTATTGTAGTTTAAAAATTTGAAAGTGATTAGTGATTGTAACAATAAAACTAAAGTAATTACTTTATGTGACAGATTCCAAATGGTAAAGGAAGTTCAGGAGACAGTCCTGTATCTAAGAAAAATCAGCTTCCATTTAAACTGGATCTATTGGAGAGAGAACCAAAACCAGCTCATAACAGTGATTATGCAAATTTAGGTATGCTAATTTAAATTAATCATAACCATAGCATGAACTTTATCAATAGCAATTCTTTTTCTTGTCATGTTTAGCATTTAAACATGGAAACAGAAGAAAAGAGCCTAAAAGGCTTCATTGGTATCAAAAGCTACTAAAAGAAAGGATAATAAATATTGCTTTATAGTTTAATAGCCAAGTAGTTAAATAATGTTTGCCTTTGGAAACTCATCACCTTTTAAGAAGGCTATATTCTTATAAGCTGTCAATCACTTTTCAAATGTTTTTTAAAGTTCCAAAAGGCAAATGTTGTACTGCTATTTGAGTGTAAAACAATAAGGGATATTTATCATTGTTTCTTTTAATTATTTAATCACAATATTTACATATATATTTTATATACCTTCTTATATAAAATATATATGCAATTTCTTGTAAAATTATATTTTTTTTGCCCCATATTCCTTAATCTTAGTAATGTATTAGAAAAGGCCTGCCATAGAACATGGCTGACCTTGTGTATGTTTAAAGAACTGCTAGTCAAGAATATTAAAGGAAGATTGGCAGGAGATTGGGGATAACAAGACCAAAAAAATGAAGGAATGAATGAAAACCGAGAGGTTAATAACAATGATCTAGCTTCAGTAATAATAATAATACAATTAGTAGTGTTTTCAGGTCCTCTTAGTGAGGTAAACCATAGCCCATGGTTTACCAAGTATCCTTGGCTTTTTTAACCATCGTGATAGAATAAAGTGGTTAGTATTATGACTATGAGACGTGGTTAGATGAGGATGGCATTCTGACAGGAATAGAGATGGATGGATATATATTTTTGTATATAAATTGCATGTGTTCTCCTGGCTGCCTTATAGGATGAAAAACCTGAGTTTCTAGGAGAGGAGAGGGAAAATCTTGTAACCTCTGTATGAGATGGGCTAACCACCTTCTTGAAAATTACTAGTAAGGGTCGACATCCTATACAGGATTTAAACTCAGGTCTTTCTAACCAAAGGGCATCATCAATACCATCTGAGTTTATGGAGACTCATCCAGCCTCTGTAGCTCAGTCAGTGCTGATGATGATGTCCTTTGGTCAATAAGACCAGGATTTGAATCCTATCCAGATGAAGAACCTTTATAAGGATTTTTCAACTGAAGGTGTTAGCTGGTCTCATACAGAGTCTCACACACACACACACAACCAGTTAATGAGATACTGGCCTTTCAAGCTGTAGTTGCTTCAGTCATAATTCTAATAACAACAGCATGGATCTAACTCTGGATCATTGCCTTCAATTATATTTCAGTATTGATTCTAATTTTTAGTGGAATTTTTACATGTTACTTTATTATTTAATTTCAGTATTGAAATAAATTGAATTTTTTTAAAAATTAAATATATTTAAAATGTGCTTTAAATAACAGGATGAATGATCAAGATCATTACAATAATATTAATGTGATTGCAAATGAGTCAGTGTACAGATTATTCAGGAGGAGTGTAGAATTTGTGCATGCATGAAGTGAGCTTGATGGAAGTAAGGATTTATATAAGGCAAATAGTTTGCATTTGAATGGATTTGGAGTTAGATGCCTGAGAAAGTACTATTCAGTGAGAATTTGAAAGAGCAGAATCAGGGAAACTAGAATGTTTGGAAGGAGAAATACAAGCGAGTGTGCATCCAAGTGACCTAAAGGTGAGTAAATGGGAGAATGGCCACATAATGCTGAATGTAGCTCTCCAGGTTCTTAACTTTAGTGAGATAATCAACTCAAAGTGTAAGGGAGGTTGTGTGATAAAGGAGATATTGCAGTTTATGTATACTAATACAAGTATACATAAACTGCATATATAGTACTGGTATTAGCATACAGAAACTTCATGCAAACCAAATAGTTGAATTACTGAGTGATTCATTTTGCAAGTGTTTACCGTCCATGTGATACTTCAGTGACAGATACAAGATTGACTGATGGAGAATAGAGGTAGATGAATTGGAGATACTTAGGGTATTGCACAACCTTGATGCAAACATGGCTATAAAATCAGATGGCATATCAGCCTGTGTACTACAAGAATGTACAAAGGAATTGACATTTCATTTGACCAGCTATAATTTAAGCCTCAGTCTAGTAAGGTGTCAATGGAGTGAAATGAGGGTAACATAGTTTCACCATAAAAGAGGTTCCAAGACAGAAGTTGCAAATTATAGGCTAATTGGTATTTCATGTAGTGGTTAAGGTACTGGAGACAGGATTGGGTGGACAGGAAGATGATACTTTATGGGGGGGGGGGGGGAGAACAACATGGTTTTGTGAAGGTTTGATCTTGCCTTAGTAATTTGCTTATTTTTTGTTATAAAGATAATTGAGTCGAATGAAGGAAATGGCTACTCAGTGAAAGAACTCTATTGCATACTCTGGAGCAAAAGAGGATGTATATGAAGCTGTTGATTTGAATTAGGGCTGATGGACAAATACCAGAGTGGTTTATTGAGGGAGCCCAGAAGAAGGCAGGTGATTAGAGCTGAGTAGTTGGTCCTCTGCTGTTTAATTTGTACATCAGTGATGACATAGGAAATGATGTGAGGGGAAATATTCAGTTGTTTGCTGATGATTCAAAGCTGGGAAGAGTGACATTTAATGTCAATTATGTAAAGATCCTGCAGATGACTTAAATAGTATGACAATTTTGGGGTGACTGTGGACAGAGAGTTGAAGTTTAGGCGGCATATTGCAAAGGTTGCTAAAACTGCACATTAGATTATGTGGTTGTTGAAGAACAAGGTGAAAAATGCAGGGGTGGGGGGGAATATTATTCCCCTTCCCATTATAAGGCTTTAATAAAAACACTTCTGGACTACTGTATACAGATCCAGTCAACTGGATCATGGGGATGAAGAAATGGTGGAGAAGATTCAGAGACAAGCGATGAAGATTGTGGCAGACCTACAGAATGCTCCCTGTGAGAACAGATTGAAGGTCGAAACTTGCTCAAAAACTAGCTGATGGTGGAAAAATAAAGAACATGATAGAATCATATAAGTAATCATATAAAGGGGTTTTATATGATGGACATTAAAAACTTTTTTTTTTCAGTACATGGCAAAAAAAGGGAGAGTATATAAGGTGAAAGAGTTCACTTAATTCAGAGTTTAAGAGTTCAAGGAGAAGCATGATAAGTATTGGTTTGTGTGTGTATAAATAAAATAATAGTTAGTGTATGTATAATTGGCCTCACAAGCAATGAGACTTCTGACTCCATGGAGATACTCATATAATAATTACAATAATGATAGGGAACAATACACGAGTATAGATATGTGCACACAGATACTACACAAATAATGAGAAGAAGGGAAAAAAAAAGAATCCATATAGTAGGCATGGCTGGGCATTCTTGACACTGGACTGACAGTCTGAGGAAGATAGTTTCCCAGGTGTATGTCAATTTTATGCATCCTAATTTATATTTCTTGACCATGCTTCTTCTACAGAAGAAGCATGTTCAAGAAAGAGTCTTTTACTTCTATATTATTTGCATTTGTGAAATAAAGTAATTCCCATCCCCCCATGGGTACTGTGATGATTATTCATAGTATGGCCAGTGACACCTGAAGAGTGGTGGTCCTTTCAGTTTGTCCATAAAAAGATAAATTATAACTGTAGAGCACTCAGTAAACCTAACAAAAACAAAGGTTGGAGATGATCTGTAGGAGAGTAGATAAGGAATACCATTTTTAAGTGACCAAAAAAGTAATGACCAGATTGCTTTTCAATGCTTGAGCAAACTTTTCAGAAGTTCATAGACATAGGGATATTTATATTTATACAAGATAGTTATACTTACTTTAGTGTAAGTGTAGTGAGAAAGTAGGAGTGCTAGTACTTTATTGGCCCAGTGGAGGATCGGTTGTAGTCATTGCCTAACAAAGTGTGTATGTAGTCAAGTTTAAATAGTGAGGGTATTATTATCAGAGCAAATGATTTTCATCCTGTTTGCTAAAGTTTCTGTAATGTTCGTGCTGATTATAAGAAATACACAAGCACAGTAAAAACTATGTACAGTTGACCTTTGAACTATGCAGTTCCACTTATAAACTTCATTCCTCACTTGCTACGCTAACAGGAATTGTTATTTTGAATAAATATATTGGAAAGTTTTTTGGAGATTTGCGACAATTAAAAAAAAAAACTCACAAATGAACTGTGTAGCCTAGAAATATCAAAAAAATTTAAAAAAATGTTACGTATGTGATGAATGTATAAAATCAGGGCTGTCACCAGATTAGATCATGCCCTGGCCCTGAGGCAAACAATTAAATATCGTCCCTGATAGATTATAAGACAAAAATATAAGAAAATCTCCAATTGCTATTTTGTTTTTATTACAAGAGAAACATTAATGCAAAACAATTACATAATAATATTAATTAGATGTTTGCTCTACGGGGATATCACACAATAAAACTGTTTATAAGTTCTTCTAAATTTAAATTATAAGCTTGGTCGATTGGTAGATCCTCTGCTACTAATGGCTCGCAAAAAGTTAAGCTAGTATGAACATGGTTAGCAGTTGAAAGGGATGAAATCATTCTATGCTGTTGGCACACTCTCCCTCCATGAGTCTTTGGATTCCTGGAGGTGTCACATATTAATAATAATAATAATAATAATGTCTGCCTCTATCGATATAGTTAATAGACCAACCAATCTTTCTTGGGTCATTGCTGTTTGCAAATAATTTTTAATCACTTTAAGCTTGGAAAAACTTCATTCCTCACTTGCTAACTATGCTAACAGGAATTGTTAGCATAGTGACAGCGTCTACCACAATATGACTGAACAAGCATCCTTATTAAGCTGCGCCGTGAGGCAGGCTGCCTCTGTGCTACACCCTGTTGACAGTACTGCATAAAATATATGTAGACACTAGTCTATTTTATCATTCACTATCAAATATACACAAATCTATTATAAAAAGTTAAAATTTATCAAAACATATGCAAGCAAACACTTACAGACTGTACATGGCCATTTGTAGTCACCTTTATTGTCTCTAATTCCTTTTAGAGTGCTTTAAAAGGAATTAGAAATGATAAAGGAGACATGAAAACTGGAGAAAAAGATATCCTTGAAGTATAGAGTAATTACTTTGAAAAATTGCTAAATGAAACAATCAATGAGAGCGCAGTAGTGAAAAACACTGACCAGGCATGCAATCAGGAATATATATCCATACATGAAGGAGAAAAAAACCATCAAAAGACTGAAATGTGGAAAGGCAGCTGGAGTAGATGATTATATTCGCCCAGAAATGCTCAAGTATGGAGGTATAAAAGTTTCACAGTGGCTGCACTGCATAGTTCAGAAGGCCTGGATACAGGGACGAAATCAAGATGACTGGAGTAGCGCTCTGATAGTACCCATATATAAAACGGGCAATAAAACTAAATGTGAGAATTACAGAGGTATTTCTCTACTGAGTATTCCTGGTAAGATTTATGCAAGTATACTTGAAAAATAGTTGAGAAGGATTGTGGAAGGAAAGCTTGGTGAAGAACAAGCTGAATTCAGGCCAAATAGAGGCTGTCAGGATCAGTTTTTCACTTTACGACAGATAGTTGAGAAATCATGGGAATATAACAAAGATCTGTATGTAAGTTTTGTAGATCTGGAAAAGGCATATGACAAGGTGCCAAGAGAGAGAGAGAGAAGCTATTCAAAATGCTACAGTTATATGGTGTCAGTGGGGCATTATATCAAGCAATACTTAGTCTTTATTTGAGTTGTAAATCAGCAGTTAGAATTGAAGGAATTACAGGAAGATGGTTTGATGTTAAATCTGGTGTCAGACAAGGATGTACATTATCTATATGGATCACATTATGAAGAAAAGTGGTATTAAACCTGATATCAAAATCAGAAATGTTAATGCCAGCTCTTTGCTTTATGCAGATGATGTTGTACTTCTAAATAAATCTGCTACAAGTCTGCAAGATTCCCTGACTAAATTGAATAACTGTTGTAATAGATATGGTATGAAGATCAGCATTAAAAAGACAAAACAATGAAAATAGGCAGAAACATTGAAAATATCAACTGCATTGTGAATGGAGAACCTATAGAACAATTAAAACATTTCAGCTACTTAGGCACGATTTTTAGTGAAAATGGTAAATTAAATATGGAAACAGACAAACAGAATCAACAAAGCTGTATGGTAGGAAGTCAACTGAATAAATTTATACGGAATAAGAGAGAAATTAGTCAAAACACTAAATTAGCTGTATACAACAGTGTTCAAGCCAATTTTAACTTATGGATTTGAGGGCTGGGTTAGAAGTAAAGCACTTGACCAAAGACTAGAGGCCGCAGATATGAGAGTCCTGAGAAAGATTAGGGGCGTGAACAGATGGCATCAATGGCAATATCATATTAAAAATGAAGATATTAGGAAAGAACTTGACATTGTTAGTATCTAGGAATGTGGTAGCAGAGCTAATCTCAGGTGGTATGGTCACTTAAAAGAATGGGAGAAGAAAGATTAGCAAAACAAGTGTTCTCTGCCGAGTTAGCAGGAAAAAGACCCAGAGGAAGTCCAAGATTATAGGTGGAATGATACGGTAAAAAGTGTCTTAGAAGATAGAAATATAAGATCTGATAATGTTGGAGTCTTGACAGGTAACAGATTGATTTGGAGGAAAATTGTAGATAGGAAGTTAGTAATGATGTAAATTTTTCATGTAGTACTATCATATAGTATTGCCGGCTAGTTGGCCTAGTGGTTAGCATGTCCACTCTCAAGCTAAAAGGCTGCGGGTTCAAATCCCACCGTGGGCATGGATGTTTGTGATTATCTGTGAAAAATATTAGTGGTGGTGGTGGTCGGCAGTAGATGGTGTTGGTGTAGATGATGGTTACCGTTGGTGGAGTGGTGAAGACAGAAGTTGTAGAGAGGTGCCCTCTCTCGATAGTCTTTGGACTCCCTTGAGGTGTTACATAAGAATAAGAATAAAATATCCTGTACACTCCTTGAGGGTACATGTCAGGAATTTGATGATGATGATGTAAAGATGCAGTATTAAATTACTGAATACATTTAATTGTTATTAATTAGTTAATTATTAATTAACCAACATTGAACTCTGCACAGAGTTCAGTGTGGGTAAAAGGATCGCAACAGATTGAAGATACAATAATAGAAATGGAGGAATCCCAGGCAGTGACAACATCTTTGACAGTTTGCTCCAAGATCCAATGTTAATCCCAGTAATGAATACAATGCCCATTCTTAATACTGTTGAGTTAATTGAAACTCACTCAAATAACATAGAATCAGGGCCAGGTGGAGATGACCAGATATTAGTTGCTTGTTCTGTGTCACCTGCATTGTCTACTTCTTGTCAAGTTGCACAAAGTATGATAAAAGATAACGAATCTGGTGTCTTACTCTTATTACCTGGAGCTGCAGTTTCACCTTTTTCCCAGTTCTTCACATCTAGATAGTAGTAGTTTCGTGATGATGTCTTGGGATACATCCAGGCCTGCTGCTGTTACATCAAGCATTCATGAAATACATGATCAGCAGCTTCCATTACAAAATCAGAATATCACTCAGGAGAAGTCAATTAAATTTCCTTGGATATCCTTGTTAGAACATCAGTGTGAGGTCTGCTGCAGATGATGCACAACCCAAAATAACCAAAGACATAATATGAAACTACATGAAAATGTCAGACATGAATCTTCATGTTATCATATATTGGATCCGAACATGAAAGCAGAGTTGATGATGATGATGATGATGAGGCAAGAGATGAACTGCATGCAAAAGGAAATGAATTACAGACATACATGGAAGAATGAAAAAGAGTAGAAGGAAAGACAGCCATGCAAAGATGTAATGAATGATTTGAGAGTGGCTCTCTATGGAGATTCTATATTAGCAGTGTGGTGAATAAGATGGTGCATAAGGTTTGTTTTCCTGGTGGTAGAATAAGCAGAGAGAGATTGAAGCATTGGACTTGAGAAATAAGAGGGCAAAAGAGTTGGTGGTTGTAGTAAGGATATTATTAAGGAGAGTAAAAGATAACAGTGTAGTAGGAACAGTAGTCAGTGTGTTGCCAAGACATCATCATGATAGTGTGATGAATTGAGGAGGCAAGCAAAGAGGTAAAAAATTGAGGAGGTAAAAAATTCCTAAGGAGTTTTTTTGATATGTGGCCAGTAGAAGAAAGAATGATTATAGCATGATGGGATTGAATGGTGAAAATGGAGGAATGATAACCGCTGGAGATATTTAATGAGTAATTTATAAAGGTATTTCATTCTTATGAATGTGACATCATGCAGAACTTGAAAGTGGTGGGAAAGAAGAAGGAGGAACTGTTAGTAAGTGAACAGGAGGTATATGAGGAATTGAATAGACTTGATGTAAATAAGATTGTGGGACTTAATGCTATTTCACCACTTGTTTTGACGGAATGTTCCAGAGAATAACAACAGCTTTTACATATCTTTTCAACATGAGTCTTTCACTGGGCCAAGTTCCAAAGGAGTGGAAAAAGGGTAAAATCATTCCAATTCATAAGGGAGGTGATAAGAGTAGGGCTTTGAATTATAGAGCAGTCTGGAGTTGTGGTTAAGGTGTTAGAGAAGTTAGTTAGGATCAAGATTCAGAATTGGATTGACAACAGAAAAATACTCTTTGGTGGCCAGCATGGATTTACTAAAGGAAAATTGTGCTTTAGCAATCTGCTTACTTTTATAATAAAGTAACAAATGCATTGGATAAGGGTGTTGCATATACAGCGGTATATTTAGATTTTGTTTACTAAAAAAAAATTGTATTTATATCTTTATTAAGTAATTTTTATTTACTTAACAAGAATAGTTTACTATCTCTCTGTCTTTCTTTCTTAATTTTTTATAATTTTTTTAGTTTGATTTTATTGCAGGAGATGTACGCTCCCTCATTGCACCTAAGAAACCTGAGCGGTCAGCAGCTATATCTCCTAAACATAACTGCAAAGAAGATAAAGCTGAAAGAGAAAATAATACTATTCAGCATTCTTTAGCAGAAGATAATACCTATGAAACAGTAGGAATGGTAGAAGAAGAAGAAGAAGAAGAGGACCATTACAGCTACTTGAATGAATCAGAAGTAAGTTCTGGAAACACACGCATATACACACACATTCATAATGGTAAACAGAAGGGCCTGCAATTCAGAGGATCTCCAAAATTAAAATAACATGTGACAGAATATATTGCACAAAAATTGTGCAATATATTCATATATGCAATATAATATTGTTGTAATAAATTTCCTCCATTCTATTTTTGTTTCATATCATAAAAAGAAAACACATCTAAATCACAAATAAAGGAATGACAGGAAGGAAGTATGATTTTCTTTTACCTTAGACCCTAAATAGATATTATGTTTCAAGTATAAATTAAAATGCAATTCAGAGGATCTCCAAAATTAAAATAACATGTGACAGAATATATTGCACAAAAATTGTGCAATATATTCATATATGCAATATAATATTGTTGTAATAAATTTCCTCCATTCTATTTTTGTTTCATATCATAAAAAGAAAACACATCTAAATCACAAATAAAGGAATGACAGGAAGGAAGTATGATTTTCTTTTACCTTAGACCCTAAATAGATATTATGTTTCAAGTATAAATTTTCTTTCATTTAAAATTTTTGTTTTAGAAGTGGAGTTCCATAGGGTTCAGTACTGGGACCATTACTGTTCAATATTTCAGTTGTTTGCAAATGATGAAAAGCTTGGAAGGACTATTAATAATAGATGCCAATGTTTTGGCTCTTCAAGAGGATTTGAATGAGCTGGAAAGGTGATCAAATGAATGGGGTTATCAGTTTAATGCAACTAAATGCATTAAATTATATGGTGATTTTGGTCAGGTATTAGGTGTGTTGTTGTAAGTTTAAATGACATGGAAGGAATGATGGATGTCAATTAGAACATATTAGAACAATACTAGAGCAGACACAATATTTAAACCAACCATCTGTGAGACAGTGGCCGAAGTATGGTATAGAATGTTTTGGACACACTGGTTGTAGGATGTGTGAACAGGTTTATCAGGAAGAGAATAGATGTGCCCTGAGGGGACAAATGTATTAGTAGAGAAATATGAAGGAAGAAAGAACACAAAGCTATTATATATAGCAAACAACCTGAGAGAAAACTGGCAGCCCAGCCACAATGGGTGGAAGTCACCCAGTTATCATAAGATGGCAATTTTCTGGATGCTTTCTATGCCAGAACATATCAAATGTCTTAGAAATATTAAATACAACAGCATGGGTTTCTCCAAACCTTTTCATGGTACGTGTCCTAGAGGTGGGAGATCTACTGTGAATTTGAGTGGCAAAATCCAACCTGGTGGTTGCCAGTTATTAGGCAATTCTCCGAGCAATGAAAAAGTTGACTTTCTCTATTACTTGAGAAAGTCCTGAGGTGAGAACAGTAGATCAATAATTAGATAGCAGACATTTAACTTCTTTTTTTTTTTGGCAAGTAGGAAATACCATCATAATCAGAAGTCTTTTTTGGTATCTGAGTTGTTTAAGAGATTCATCTGATGTCTTCATTAAGATATTTGAAACTGATTTCCCTTAGTCTTCTAAGCAGGAGTTGGAGAGGAGAAAAGTGATGCCAGGAGGTCTGCTTTCTCTTAAGTCTTGTTGTAGTAGTGCCATTTGGGTTAGAGAGAGATGGGAGCACAGATGGGCAGAAATCACTCAATATCCTTTGCAAGAAACTGGAGGGATGATTGGAGGATGCAGCCCATATTCCCTCAGCCAGGAAGCCTCAGCCGATCCCCACAACTAACACTGCACAGTCCCTAAACTGTCTTTGTCATCCACCCCTGCACCCCCCTCCACAGCTAATTTATCCCCCCCTCCAATCCCGGGGACCAAATATGAGAACAATAGTCTAAGTGTGGTCTGATCAGGGGCCCCACACAATGGAATGATAACTCTTTTATCTCTGCAAGTCAGTGTCCTTCCCACCATTGCAGTAACCCTCTGTGCTACCCTCACCACCCCTGCAATATGTCTCCCGAACCCCAGTACAGCTCCCTTGCAAAAGTTGTGAAAGTTACTCAGAAAATGGCTGACATCATGCACAGAACAGCAATTAGGGATAAGGAGATGATAATGCCACTAATCCCACATCTGCATTTCTATATGCAGATACCTAGGTGATAAAATATAGTATAAAGGTAAATGACTAAAGCTGTCACAGAATGTAGAGTTTGCAGACAGAAAAAGAAGACGTGATTTGATTGACATAAGATGGTAAAAAGAGCCTGCTGAATAGATTTGAAATAAGGTATTTTTTTGTTTCTATTGGACAGATATATGGGGCAGGTGTGTGTGTGTGTGTGTGTGTGTGTGTGTGTGTGTGTGTGTGTGTGTGTGTGTGTGTGTGTGTGTGTGTGTGTGTGTGTGTGTGTGTGTGTAAGAGAGAGAGAGAGAGTGAAAGAGAGAGAGAGAGAGTGAAAAATAAAGTTTTTATATGGTGAGTGCAACAACACTAATGTGTTCAACTCAAGGTATAATATGTACTGTGGTCTGGGGGTTCACCTCCTATTAGTGAGTCTTGTGAGAGGCCAGGAAATAATAGTGACTTAAACATATGCGAGAAAGACTTAAACATATGATTCATTTATAATCATTTGTGGGCAGGATTTACAAAAAAAATAAAAATAAAAAAATAATATATATATATATATATATATAAATTTAATTTAATTAAAAAATAAACAGATTAGGTAGACATCAGTCATTTCAGATTTCTAATGGCTTTTTAATAGCTTAGTTTAGATGAGCCCTTTGATTGAAAAAAACCTTGATTTGAATCCTGTCTATCACATGAGGAACCTTTATCAGGTCTTTTCAATCAGATGGTGAGGTAGGTCTCATATGGAGGTAGAGGAAGTTTTTTCATCCCTCAGAACAGGCAAACTAGCATCATGATCTACAGGCATAAATACTTGTCCTTAGAGGATGCAGCAGAGGAGTGACATACAAGCTGCATTAATTTATCATGACCTCTAATCAAGGGAGGTCACATAAGAGGCAACTCTCATGCATGCATCCACCACCTATCCTAAGAGATGGATGGGTTGAAGAATAAGAATGGCTTTTTATACAGCCAGTATTAAAATATTGGTAAATTTTAAAGTAACCAACATAAAAACAATCAAACGTATATTTATTGTATCTATTAAATCTTATCATATTCTACTTTAAATCTTAGGAGCAACTCATTGACATCAAGAAATGTATGTTGCCTTGCATACATTTCCCACAAAAAAATATATTTAACATGTAACTGGGATTGTGAAAAATATCCACTGTGTTCAGTTCATTGTTTGTATTAATTATTTCATTTTAAAATTTAGTTATGTTTTACTCTTTCATTAATAATAAACAGGAATTTTAAATTCAAACTTTTCAAAAAACTATTCACAGGAATCTGGGAAAGCTCAGGAGTTGTTCATTCTTTTATAGTTAGTATCCACATTTATGTTGAAATACTTCATTTTGAAGTTTCTTTTTGCAGTGAATACTAGGTGCGTTGTACTGAAAGATTAGCACATGCATGCAGCCACCCACAAACAGAGGTTAATAATGTATATACAGGCAACTCTCACCATAACAAACATTGTTATAGTAAATTCAGTACTCTAACTAAAATTACTACAAAGTCTCGAAGTCAAAGCCCAATAGAATCAGAATGTTATACTAAAAGGTACTACAGCAAACCTTTTTCTCTGGTAATCTTAAATGTAATTGCATGCGCATAATAGCATAATATCACGTGCTGTATGACTCATTCTTGTATTCAGAATTTAAATCTTGTTACTAGCTTTTCTGCATTCTGCCTGAATGAAGCTCATGATATAGTAAACAAAATATATAGGAGCAATAAAGTCTTTAATATAATAAATTTAGTTTAATCCTTTATCCAAGTGTGAGCAAACAAAGTTTGCGCCTGAAAGTATCTTCAGGACTGGGTTAAGGTGGTACAACACCAGGGCAACTCGTTGCAACCCAGTCCTGAAGATACTTTCAGGCGCAAACTTTGTTTGCTCACACTTGGATAAAGGATTAAACTAAATTTATTATACTCTAACCAAGTGAAAAATAAACTTTCAGCAATAAAGTCTTATTTAGTTTTCTCTTACATGTGCGAAGCCTTTGTTTAAAAATTATACTTTGGCTAATGTCAATGTATCTGTTAAATGTTTAGAAAATAATATTACTTTTCTAATCTACAAACTAAGGAGATTAGAAAAGGTATTCTCTAATTCATTCAAACCATATCCCATGGACATGGTTCGAATGAATTAGAGAATATGAAGCAACAATTATAGCAAACTGTTATAACAAACTATTCCTTTGGTCTTATGAATTTGCTATACTGAGAGTTGACTGCAGATACACAGACAATTAAAATACATACTAATATAAAATAATATGCTACATTTTTAGGAAACATCTCCAACAATACAGTCTCCATGCTTAGAAGAGAATGGGCAAGATCTTCATAGTGAAACTAAATCTAAAATGAATAACTCTTATCTCAAAAATACCTCTACCACTGAGGAAACTCAACATTCTCAATCTATGCAAGGTCAATATACACTGGAATATAGCTACAAGAGTGATACCCCATTTATTTCTGCAAGTGATGATATAGACAAGAAACCTTGGTTTAATCAGGATGACAGCTATATTGCTCTTGCATCAGCAAATTACGAAGCATTAATTGACCTCGTTACCAATGTAAGTACCATTTATTTATGAACTATTATTTTAAATAAATATGTTTCATTCAAATTAAAATAAATATGTAAGTCAAATAAATCCCAAAGTTTAGAAATTTAGTTCCTGAATTTAGATTAGTTCTTATGAAATTGAAGTAATTTTTTGTTTGCATAAAGTCATTTAAAATTTTAATTTTTCAGAAAAAAAAACAGTGAATAGAAGAAAAACTCAGACATCAGTTCTTAAATTTAGTTTGAAAGAAGACTGACAGTACAATCTAAGCAAAAGACTGAGTTCTTCAGTTATGTATCCAGTAAAAGAAAGAGTAACTAATGAAGAATGCCTCTTGTTATTAAAGATGGTAGCAAGGTGAATAAGGCAAAAAATATAGTAGAAATGTTTAATATCTTATTTTTGTAAGTGTATTTCATTCTAGCAGAAATATGTTGGCATTGAATGCAAAAGGAAGATAGGATGAAAGTAGAAGATAAACTGATCACTTTATTGAGTGAACTTGATGCTAATAAAGGAATAGAACTGAAAGTGTATTTTAAGGGAATGTTAAGTTTCTGAAAGATGGAATCTCTTGGAAAATCAGAATGGATTTAATCTGGACATATGTGGATTACTGAGCATAGATTTGGTTCAAGGTAATGTGGATATTCTAGAAATGGGTCCAGAGAGGAAGCTGGTATGTGATCTCTAGAATATTGGGTATAAGGAGAGATTGAGGGAATGGCATTTGCAGAACGTGGATGAGATTAGGAGGAGTGATATGATTTGAGACATACAGTGTAGGCATAAGTCAGAAACTGTAGAAAGGTTTTTCACTTGGTTACTAAGTAAATTATACTTGACAAGAAATTATATTATTGTTTAATCCTTTATCCAAGTGTAAGTAAACAAAGTTTGCATGTGAAGTATCCTCATGATTAGACTGCTTGTATGTTGAGGATATTAACTTCAAATCAATTGCTTTGGTATCCCATAGGATACCAAAGGAAGTTAACCAAATAAATATATATATATGTGTGTGTGTGTAGAAAGTTTTTTTATCTTGGATGTAAAACATTACGTTAAAGATATCAAGAAATTTTATACTTGATTTTCATCCTTTTCCCAAGAAAGCAAAACAAAGTTTTGCACGTGAAATATATTCACGTCTGAACTACTTGTATATAGAGATAGAGACTAATGACTTCGTATCACTTGCCTTAGTATGTATCCCATAATGCAAAGCATACCCCCTTTCAGGTTTGTATAATGCAATGCAATGGGAAGGGCCACTACTCAGACCAGTTTTGACCTTTATTGAGGTCTCTTCAGTGAGAACCAGACCCGGAGAGATACCAAGGTTGAAGTAATGCAGAAGTCTTATATATCTCATATACAAGTAGACAAAAGGTGCTTGAACTTAATAAAAATCTCTGGATGAGAGAAAGATGTAGAAAATTTTTTACCTTGGGTGTAAAATACATTAAAGATACCAAGAAATTTTATACTTGGTTTTAAACCAAGTATATATACATATAAATATATATATATATATATATATATATATATATATATATATATATATATATATATATATATATATATATAGTTTTTTTGTTTTTTTTCAACTATGGTAACATTGATTGGAAGGAGGAGATGAAGATGACACATGGGAGGAAGGAATTGGATTTTATGCAGTTATTAAGGGATAACTACCTGAGATAGCATGTAATGGAATATACTAGGGGTTCGAGAGTGCTTGACCTAATAATTGCATATGAGAATTTGACTGTAATGAATATGACCACGTTGCCACCAATTGGTGAGAGTGATCATAAGGTCTTGACCTGGGAGGTGGTTAAATGTGTGGAATTTTCAATTAAGAAAGGGTACGTGTGGAATTACTGGGCTGGTAAGTATGACAAACTTAGGAGATTGCTTGGTTCAGTGCCATGGCATGTAAAACTGCAAGGGCTGGAGATTGATAGTGCATGGGAAGTGGTAAAGGAGCGTTTGAAGGAGGTAATGGCTGACTGTGTATCTAGAATCTGGATAGTAAATCAAGTAGGGGTTAAATGGATGAATAACACCATTAAGCTTGAGCTGCAAAAAAAAAAATAACTGTGGAGAGAATTTAAGGAGAAAGGTGACCTGCAGGCACATGAACAGTATAAATAAAGCACAGGCCAGAAGGGTAACGAGTGTGGTAAGTAAAGCAAAAGTGGATTATGAAAGGAAATTAGCCACGCCAGCTAAAGAGAATCCCAAACAGTTTTTTTTTGTTATGCTGCAAGTAAAAGAAAAACTGTATACGGCAGAATGATTTTAAGGAATGCCGATGGTAGGGAGGTAACTGAATTAGTTGAATTACTAAGCGAGCATTTTGCAAGAGTATATCATTCAGTGGTGATATTGCAGGAATGAAGGAACCAATAGCTTATATGGGAATTGAGGTGAATAGTATATTACAAAACCCTAATGTAAATACATCTGTGGGATCTGCAGGATTGGATGGTATATCAGCTGGGGTCTTACATGAAGCAGCAAAAGAATTGTCAGTGCCCTTGACCATTTTGTTTAATTTGAGTCTCAGGTCTCGGTTAGTCCTGAGGGGGTGGAAAGAGGAGAAAATAGTACCACTGCATAAAGGAGGTTCCAAGACTGCTGTTGCAAATTACCGACTGATCAGCATATCAGGAGTCGTCGTCAAGGTTTTGGAGAAAGTAGTCAAGAAAAAAATACAGGAACAGATAGATGATAACGGGATACTGTATGGGGACAGCATGGTTTTGTGAAGGGTAGATCATGTCTCAGTAACTTGCTCACGTTTTATAACACAGTGACGGCTGAACTGGATAAGGGTAATGGGTTTACAGTGATACTGCTGGATCTTGCTAATGCCTTTGACAGGATACCACATGGAATTCTAATCAGTAAACTGCAGTATATGGGGATGGATATAAGATTGGTGAGATGGATAGAAGGGTGGTTGATGGAGAGATATCAGAGAGTAGTTTATTCAGGAGTAGAGTCCAAAAGATGACCTGTGATGACTAGTGGTGTGCTGCAGAATTTTGTTCTTGGACCCCTACTATTTAATTTGTTCATTAACGATATTGGAAAGGATCTGAGAGGAACTATTCATTTGTTTGCTGATGATGCAAAGTTGGGTAGAGCAATACTGAATGCACATGATGGGCTAAGGAGAATAGATGTCAATTTAATGTGGCAAAGTGTAAGGTTATGCATTTTGGGGTGAAAAGATTAGCAGCAGTATACCACATTGGTGGAACTGTACTCCAGGAGATTGACAAGGCCAGGAATTTGGGAGTGTTGGTGGATAGGGAGTTGAAGTTTAGGAGGCACATTGCAAAAGTGGCTAAATCAGCTCATCAAATCACTTGGTTACTGAAGAATACCTTGACAAGCAGAGACATCAAGTTATTGTTCCTCTGTATCAAGCCTCGATAAGACCCCCCCCCCCAATCTTGACTGTGCCCTGATCTGAGTGCTAGAGTTTCTTCTTGATGGGGAAGAGGTAGAGAGGATCCAGAGGCGAGTGACCAAGATGATAGCAGGTCTATGGAATGAACCTTATGAGAACAGGTTGAAGATTTGTGGGTTGCAGAAATTGATTGGTGATAGGCAGAAAAGGGGTAATGTGATCGAGACATTCAAATTACTGAAGGGTTTCTATGAGATTAATTCAGAGGATATTTTTCAGAACAGGTCTGGTGGTGGGAGGACCAGGGGCCATCCACGGAAATCGGGCAAGAGCGTGGTTAGCAAAGGTGTTAGAACTAGGTTTTTTACTTTGAGAGTGGTCAATGAGTGGAATAAGTTGCCAGAGTCTGTTGTGGATGCCATGACTGTAAATGAGTTCAAGGCAAAGTATGATAGATACTGTGTGAAAGCTGAGTAGTTGTTCTTGACATGATGTTTAGGGCCTCCTTCGATGAGTTTAAGGACTCCTTGGAGTTGCCCGTAATAATAATAATAATATTTTATGTGATTCCTGCCCACAAAAGGTTGTACACCTATAGTACATAATAATACCGTGGATGGGCTAAGGATTTTTTTTTTAAATTCATTTTTGTAAATTTTTTACATTTTTTACCTGGTTCAGAAACTTCGCTCTAGAGACCAAACATTTAACTTTTTCAAGCCACTTCAGGCCTCTATTAAGCAAGGTCGTGGTCTCCTACCAGCCAATGAAATTCATCTACCACCTAAAGTCAATCAAACATTCATTACCACATGGGAATTGAATCTGCAGCCTTTTGTTTGAGAACAGATATGCTAACTGTTCAGCCAACCAGGTCAGCAAATATGGAATAATATAATTTCTTATTCCATATAAAACACTAAACTAGCTGTTTATTGAAAGCTGGATTTGAAAGAAAATGATTAATCAAAGATTAGAGACCCAGATATGAGAGTTCTAAGAAAACTTTAGAGAGTGAAACAGGTCATCAATGGCAGTATGATATTAAAAATTAGGACATCAGAAAGAAATTTTGTTAGCATTCAGGATTGTTTGAGCAGAACTAACCTCAGGTGGTGTGGTCACTTAAGCAGAATGGGAAAGGAAAGATTAGCAAAACAAGTTTTTTTGGTTTTGTTTTTTGCCAAGATGGTAAGAAAAAATTCCAGAGGAAGACCAAGAGCTAGGTTTTGTATAGTATTTATACAGTAAGAAGTACCTTAGAAAAGACCTAAATATAAGATCTGACAGTTAACAGATTAAATTGGAAGCAAAGTGTCAATAGGAAGTTTGTAATGATATAAACTCTTTATGTAGTGCTAGAATAATATCCTTGTGTAGAGGCTTAAGTGCTGTGAGGACATTATGTTGGAGGTTTAATGGATTTTTTACAACACTCAAAAAGAATTAAAATAGAATTTAATACTTCCTATATTTCGTCCTAGTCACTAGGACATCTACAGGGATTACAAAGACAATTAATGTAACATGCACACAAAAACTTACAATACTAAGCCCAACCACGTGGGTGACAATAAAGTCCTATCTAGGTGGAGCGCCCTCTAAGGGCAGTAGTAGGTGGCCTGGAATGTAAGGTGATGACTGTTTCCCAAATCTTCGGAAGCTTAATGCAACCGTATTTGTTAAGATTTGGTTGGTTTCTGAGAGCTGCTGCTGCTTCTAAGAAAAGTCTCTCTTTCTTGAATTTGCTGTGGTGGAGCATGGTGGTTTTCTTCCATGATACTCTGTGGGTGGTGTCCAAAACATGGTCAGCCAAGCCTGAATGGCCATAGTTGTGTTTAACGATGTACGACTTGTGTTCCTCCAGGCGGATGGATGCTGATCTGCCTGTCTGTCCAAAGTACGCAAGCTTACAGGAACAGGGTACTTTGTAAACTCCAGGCAGAGAGAGAGGAGGGAGCTGATCTTTCGTAGAACAGATAAGGGTAGCCAGTTTGCGGTAGGGCTTATATGCTGTGTGTAGGTTATACTTTTTTAGTATCTTGGCTATTTTTTCCGAAGTGCCACGGATGTAGGGTATGGTGATGGCATTTTTAAATTCTTGTTGATGAGAGGGACGGGGAATGGGGGAGGAATTGATTATTTTTTTAATGCTGTGTTCGCTGTAGCCATTGGAGAGGAAAGTTCTGTGTATGTGGTTAAGCTCAGTAGTGAGGGCGGTTCCACTGGAACAAAGATTGTGGGCTCTCTTAGTAAGGGTTTTAATGATGCCATATTGTTGTGAGGGGTGGTGGTGGGAGAGTTTGTGAATGTATCTGCCTGTGTGTGTGGGTTTTCTGTATACAGTGAAGGCAAGTGTATCATTAGGCAGGCGCGTGACTAAGGTGTCTAGGAAGGGTAAACAATTGTTCTTTTCCTTTTCCATAGTAAACTGGATTCTTGGATGTAGGCTATTGAGATGACCGAGGAAGGAGCCTCATGGCCCAGACACGTTAGACTCCTTCCTCGGTCATCTCAATAGCCTACATCCAAGAATCCAGTTTACTATGGAAAAGGAAAAGAACAATTGTTTACCCTTCCTAGACACCTTAGTCACGTGCCTGCCTAATGATACACTTGCCTTCACTGTATACAGAAAACCCACACACACAGGCAGATACATTCACAAACTCTCCCACCACCACCCCTCACAACAATATGGCATCATTAAAACCCTTACCAAGAGAGCCCACAATCTTTGTTCCAGTGGAACCGCCCTCACTACTGAGCTTAACCACATACACAGAACTTTCCTCTCCAATGGCTACAGCGAACACAGCATTAAAAAAATAATCAATTCCTCCCCCATTCCCCGTCCCTCTCATCAACAAGAATTTAAAAATGCCATCACCATACCCTACATCCGTGGCACTTCGGAAAAAATAGCCAAGATACTAAAAAAGTATAACCTACACACAGCATATAAGCCCTACCGCAAACTGGCTACCCTTATCCGTTCTACGAAAGATCAGCTCCCTCCTCTCTCTCTGCCTGGAGTTTACAAAGTACCCTGTTCCTGTAAGCTTGCGTACTTTGGACAGACAGGCAGATCAGCATCCATCCGCCTGGAGGAACACAAGTCGTACATCGTTAAACACAACTATGGCCATTCAGGCTTGGCTGACCATGTTTTGGACACCACCCACAGAGTATCATGGAAGAAAACCACCATGCTCCACCACAGCAAATTCAAGAAAGAGAGACTTTTCTTAGAAGCAGCAGCAGCTCTCAGAAACCAACCAAATCTTAACAAATACGGTTGCATTAAGCTTCCGAAGATTTGGGAAACAGTCATCACCAGAGGTCCCACCTTACGTTCCAGGCCACCTACTACTGCCCTTAGAGGGCGCTCCACCTAGATAGGACTTTATTGTCACCCACGTGGTTGGGCTTAGTATTGTAAGTTTTTGTGTGCATGTTACATTAATTGTCTTTGTAATCCCCGTAGATGTCCTAGTGACTAGGACGAAATATAGGATGTATTAAATTCTATTTTAATTCTTTTTGAGTGTTGTAAAAAATCCATTAAACCTCCAACATAATAATATCCTGCACACCCCCTCTAAGGATGCATATCAGGAATTTGATCAACTAGGCTACTTGTATATTAAAGACTGTTGACTTCACATCAAATAGCCTCAGTATTTCTGTATTCAAATAATGCACAGAACACTTCCCCATATATTGACATTATGGGAAGAATCACTATCCAGATCATTATGACCTTTAATGATAGTGACCTATGATAGGATAGTCACCTATAATGCATGGCGATGTGGATGTCCAAAAGGGGATGTGCTGAGCATTAGAGGATACTGAGATAAGGTGATGAGAAGTCAGCAGCTTAGTCACGAAGATATGTCACACACAAACTTTTTTTGTTTGTTCACACTTGGGTAAATGATTAAAACAATATAATTTTTTTGTCTAGCATAATGCATTTGATAAGTTTCAATTTGCAAGCCTGTGTTACAATTCCCACATTATATAGAGTGTCCTAAAATTCACGCAAGAAGTAATTTTGATAGAAAACACAGGTTTTTAATTAAAACTTGTAATTTCTTATTGATTCATAAAGTATACAGTATAGGGTTATGCATGGAATAGCATATCGGGTAAATGGCCTTCACGGCTTTGCTGGCACATACGCACTCTTTTGTCGAAATTTTCCATGACCATTTTGCATAAATGTGGTGAATTTCATTGATACAGCGCTCAATTTCCTCCTTCGAGGCGTGGGTGGTCGTGGGCTTGTTGGCATAAACCTTAGACTTCAAAAAACCCCAAAGAAAAAAGTCCAACAGCATTAAGTCACATGATCTGGGCGGCCAATTCTGATCACCAAAACGGGAAATTACACGACCAGGAAATGACTCATGCAGTAATTGAATTGTTTCTCGGGCTGTATGGCATGCGGCAACGTCTTGTTGAAACCATATGTCGTCCACAACCATATCTGGCAATTTAGGCACAAAAAACTGGATTATCATGTCGCAATAGCGAGCACCATTAACTGTTATTGCCTTACCAGCCGCATTTTCGAAGAATGGACCAATGATGCCTCCAGCCCAAAATCCGCACCAAACAGTGACACGTTGTGGATGCATTTGTTTCTCAACAATCACTCATGGAGTTTCTGAACCCCAAATGCAACAATTTTGTCGATTAATGAAGCCATCAAGATGAAAATGAGCCTCATCGCTGAAGATGATTTTGTTTGAAAAATAAGCATCTACTCGTTGTTGTTCCATAATCCATTCAACGAACTCTCTTTGTGTGTGGTCAGTAGGCTTCAGTTCTTGAGTCAATTGAACTTTGTAAGCATAAAGATGCAAATCTTTCGTGAGAATACGCTGTAGAGAGCTTCTCAAAATGCCCAATTCAAGACCACGGTGCCGAATTGATGTTCCTGGACTCTCAGCAACACTCTTATGAACTGCTTCGATGTTTTCTGTTGGACCACTTGTTGAAGGACGGCCAGAGTGTATAAGATCACTAATTGATCCAGTTTCCTTGAATTTTTTAATTAATCTTTTCACAGTTGATGAAGTTAAATCACTATTCCGACCATATTTTGTACGAAAATTGCGAACTGTAGCTGCCAAACCTTCATTATTTTTAAAATATTGCTCAACAATGAAAATGTGTTGTTCTTTCATGTAGCACTCCATTTTTAATAACCCTGAACTGTCAGCTGTCACGCGGTCTTTTTTTTTTCTCATCGGCAACACTTTACCGCACAAATGGCGCTAAATTTAAATCTTGCGTGAATTTTGGGACACCCTGTATATTGATCATAATTTCTAAATTATGCCTGAATTAGAAATAACAAATTGAAACAAAATTGTTGAGTGGAGGCTAGTAAGTACCACCATAGTCTCTTACACACAGACTCTTTAAGGGTGCATATCAGGAAATGATAATTATGACCTTGTATACAGTGAGCTGTGTGACATCTAATCTCCTCACAGTTCTGAGAGGGATCAGTTGTTTGGAATAATAGAATGCTAAGATCAGTGAAGTTGATATTTGATTAATTATAAAAACTGTAAATATTAGACATTGATTGATTTTGAGCCAGTTCTGATATTAGATATGATTCAATGTTTGAATAATTGATAAAAACTACAAATAAGAAATATTGGTATAATTAATTTCTGAATGTTAGGTTGGAGTTTGATGTGATCTGTTAAACTGAACATATGGTACACTTCATGAAGGTAAGAATAACAATTCTGAAATCTTTTTAGTGATCAGTAAAAGTTTGGCCCAGTGGACATTTTTATATTACTATTTTGAAGTATAATTAACATATATAATAATTCACATCTCATTTTCATATAAATATATGAATCTATTTCTAGGCTGTTAATGGCAGGGATCACCAACTACAAAAAAATGAAAGCTGTGCATCCTTACAGTGGATAGATTTCAGCCTTGAGTCTGAACAACCCATTACAGTAATTGATGATAAAGTTGTTTATAATGCCAGATTTAAACATGGCTCTCAGACTGCAGTAACACTTTTAGTAAGTAATTAACAGAAATTACATCTTTAGTTATTAATAAAAATAACTTTTTTTAGATGGAACAGTGCTCCTTACTATGATAATCAAGAGTGTTTGCTATTATAATATAAAGTATTTATTGTAGATGATTTTTTGAAATTGTCATTTTCTGATCACCAACTTTGGTTCCTACTACCAAAATGACAGTTTTAGTAGTAGTTAGAACAATTTGGTTGGGAATAAAGAAAATATGAGAATGGATATCAGGTAGTTGAGTAAAAGGTAATAGTTTGGTAAGTGTGGCAGAAAGGTAGTCAGTCACCCAGATATGATAGTGATGAGTTGAAATGGTGAGCAAAGATCGTGAATAGCATACTAGTGAAACTGTATAAGGAGAAAGGATTGAAATGGTGAGCAAAGATCATGAATGGTATGCCAGTGGAACTGTGCGAGGAGAAAAAGTTCATTTTGTGAACACATGAGATGAGGGATGGAACTGTACAGACTGCATTTAAATTGTTTTAGTGTGAGTCAGCTGGAAAGACTGTTTCTGAAAGGGAGAATAATGACTGAATGAGTGATGTGAAAGAGCAGGAAAGTAGGACAGGAGAGCTTGTGAATGGAAGAGAGAACAGGAACACAAAACACAGAGGGAAACCGGGAGGGAGGGAGTATGGGTAGATGGGAAGACCTGCACAAGAAGTGTGAATGCTGGGATGTAGAAGTGGATATGTGAATAGACAAGAAAGGATTGTGATGGCCTGGGATGCAGGGAAAGCATTTGGATCTGGGGAGGTTTGTAGAATCAGTAATGATAGAAAAGAATAGTCAGGAAATGGGAGTATGTTAAGTCACATCCACATCATGGGGTGGAATTTGCTACAGAACCAGAAGTGAGCTATTATGTTTGTTTATGAAGGCCAGAAGTATCCAAAATAAGAGAAAAATGAAATTGTTGCACAGATCAAGTTCATTTGTCCCAAAATTGTCAGAATAAATGAGACTTGTTTGGATGAGGATGAGATCCTGTAGGGAAGAGGAGTTATTTCCCATCCAAAGTATAGTTGCATAGGACAAATAGTGACTGTGGTTTTGAGGCAGTATGGTGTGAGGTAGAGGTGGGCAGGATGAAATATTTAGCTGGGTGTTGCTCTAGGCCTGGTGACCTGAAAGGTAATGAGAAGAAAATATATAAGCAAATAAGAAAAGAGTGATCGTTTTGGGTGATTTTGATTATGGTAATATACACTGGAATGAAGAGATAACATCTGAGAGTAAAAGAATGAATTTCGCGAGTTTTTAAGAGAGACAACTACTCTAGGAAGTACGTAATAGAGGGCAGTAATGATCAACGATCTTGGATTTGACCATCTCATTAGCAGCTGTTATTATACATGAGGTACCAAATCATTCTCCAGTTAGTGAAAGTGACAATGAAGTGATCACCTGAGTGGTGGCCAGCAAAATGAAGACTTCTGTAAGAGAGAGAGAGATATGTGGACCTATAAGGATGGAGATCAGAGATTATGACAAATTAAGGAGATAGCTTGCAGCTATATCAAGAAATAAGAAATTGGATGAAAAGGAGATCAATGCTGCATGGGCCCTACTCAAGAACTATCTGCAGAGGCAGTGTGTGAATGTATTCCAAAGGCCAGGAGGTAAAATGTGAAATAGATGGATGAGTGAAGGGATGAGGCATGCAATCTGGAAGAAGGCAGCACAAAATGAGTGGTAATAATTTGTTGCATGAGGAGTGCAAGCAGCAGGCAAGGAAGGTGACTCACTTGGTAAGGATATCAAAAGTGCAGTATGAGCAGCAGTTAGCTAATGATACAAAAAAAAATGATACTGCTTCGTTTGAAGTTGCTGTTCCATGGTGCAGAGCTAGACAATTGGCCTTGGACTTTTCTTGCAAAATTGGTACTAATATTAGTAGATCACATACATGTATTCATTGCAACCTAAAGTTTCTTTTAAGCTTGGTGTTTTGCATTACAAATTCATTTTTTCCTCCTAATATTCTAGACAGTGCAATTAAAGAGATATTGTATGGCATTGTCTATTTTATTTTGTTCCATCCTATTAGCATCTAGTAATGTTTCAGTGAACTTCCACATAGTATCAATCAGGAGTTGAGAAGTTTGATTTTGTAGGCTGTCCATCATTCAGTACATTACTGAATTTTCCAAAGCTACAAGCAGAGGACAGAGAAAAACCCAGAGTGTTAAATATATCAATTTAATGAACATAAACATTTTATTATTACTTTGATTATATTATATTAATTTATTTATTTATTGCATTCAAGTTTAAGAAAAAAAAACTTTTGAGCAAGTGAAATACTGAAATCATACAACCTTGACAAAATGAATACCTGCTTAATAGTCTGATATTACCCTGATGGACCTATTGTTTCATTCTGAGTGTCTCCACGAATGCAGGTCGCAAAGTTTCCAGCGATGACGATCTTGGGCCAGTCTTCTCCGTTTGCTTCCTATCACTTTGATTAGACGGTCTTCCCATCTAGTTGGAGATCTACCAGGATTTCTCTTTGTTGATCTTGGATACCAATTTGTGACATGGTAGGTTCACCTGTTGTCATTGAGTCTTGCAATGTGACCTACCCACTGTGCCTTGCTGTCATATATGGTTTTCACTACTTCTTTTACTCCAGTCAATTTTCTGATAGTTGTATTTGTGATGTTGTCTTTTTTGCTTATCCCTAAGATTCTTCTTTCCATAGCATGCTGGGTAGTTTGAAGACTAAGTTCCGCTTTTGGTGTGGTGCTCCAAGTTTCGGAGACACAGGTTAAAGATGGGAGGACACAGCTGTTGAACATGCTAGCTCTTATTTTGATATCTATCTAGGATCTGTGATGATTATAGATTTGACATGGTTAAAGGAGGTCCATGCAGCTGTTTTTCTTTTTTGATATTTCTTCAGAAATATCGTTGTCCATGTTTGACTGAGGTATGTGTAGGATTCTACACTTTCTATGGTGAAATTATTTAGTTTGCTGGTGTGGGTTTGGCAGTATTTGTTTCTCGGTGTTGTCAGGGTGAATTTTTAGTTCTATTTTATTACAGGCATCATGCACTTGATGAAGCATTGTTTCAAGTTGTGAAGGGTCTTGAGCCATTATATCATCTGCAAACATTACTGGAACAGCTCTCCATCGATGTTTATGCTACCTTTTAAGTCGATTTTCTTTGAAGTGCTTTCCAGAGTCCATAAGAAGGTTTAGTGATATGACATCTCCTTGTTGCACTCCTTGGTTTACGGTGACAGTTAATGGTTGTCGATAAGGTTATTTGTGTAGAGCTACCAGTGTAAATTTCTTTAATTAGATTGATGTAGACTGGACTGATGCCTTGTTCTAGTGGTGCCTGTAAAACTACGTTGTGTTCTATGATATCAAAGGCTTTTTTTAAAGTCAATAAATAGAAAGCAAAGGAGGATCTGGTATTCTTTGCATCTTTTGTATCACTATCACTAAGTTGGGTGGTTACTTGTATGTGATCTATTGTAGAATATTTTTTTTTGAATCCTGCTTGTTCTTTACTATTATTTTTTGAAGGGTGGTTTCAATTCTGTTTGATATATTTTTGCCATTAACTTATATATATGTGACAGCAGACATATAGGACAGTAATTTTTAATCAATATAGTTATTCCAGTTTTGTGACCACATGTTTATTAAAGAAAACTGTTTTTAAAACTAAACAAGTACTAAAAACAACACCCGACAAGTTTCGTTAGTCGTCAGACTAACATCATCTTCAGGGGTAAAGAGAACAAAAGTTTAAAGTACAAACTACTAGAAATTATGAAAATTAGTTCATTTGTTGGTATTGTGAACATCTAAACAGTTAATTAAAAAACCGAATAACAGATCTATACAACCATTAATGCATGTTGTTAGCTGGAGACAATGCTATTTGTTGTCGCATTCTGCGGTTCACACTCACTCTATCCGAGGTCTGAAATCGGTAAATTTTTAATAAACAATGACCAAACTTGATTTAAAATCAAAACTTGGTTTTTGTTGCATTGCATAGGAATTTTAATCATATTTGCTGCCTCTTTGAATTTTTTGTGAAACAATTCTTATCTATATAGGACATGTTTATTCTATCCCAAAGTGCATCATGACCGGTAGAGGTTGTGTGAAATGCCAATCCCGATTTATGTTCTCTCTTATTTTCTACATCCTTTTGATGTTCGCTCATGCGGATTTCTCCAGATCTCCCCATCTGGCCCACATAGCAGATGCCACAGTAACAGTGGCATCTGCTATGTGGGCAGTGTGGAGGTTTCGGAGGATGAAGAGATCTTGATATTTTTTCAAGTGGCAGGAAAGTCACTTTTATGTTGTATTTGTAGAGACATAAAAGTGACTTTCCTGCCACTTGAAAAAATATCAAGATCTCATCCTCCTCCGAAACCTCCACATCACCCACATAGCAGATGCCACTGTTCCTGTGGCATCTGCTATGTGGGCCAGATGGGGAGATCTGGAGAAATCCGAATGAGCGAACATCAAAAGGATGTAGAAAATAAGAGAGAACATAAATCGGGATTGGCATTTCACACAACTTCTACCAGTCATGATGTACTCTGGGATAGAATAAACATGTCCTATATAGATAAGAATTGTTTCACAAGAAAATTCTAAGAGGCAGCAAATATGATTAAAATTCCTACGAAATGCAACAAAAACCAAGGTTTGATTTTAAATCAAGTTTGGTCATCGTTTATTAAAAATTTACCAATTTCAGACCTCGGACAGAGTAAGCGTGAACCACAGAACGCGACACCAAATAGCATTGTCTCCAGCTAACACGCATTAACGGTTGTATAGATCTGTTATTGAGTTTTTTAACGAACTGTTTAGATGTTCACAATACCAACAAATGAACTAATTTTCTTAATTTCTAGTACTTCTGTACTCCTCAGCCCTAAGAAACTCTCCAAACCTCAACAAATTTGGTTGTATGCGACTGCCCCAAATTTGGGAGGCTTACATCAGCAGACCTTCAGCCCAACTGCCAAGAACACCTACTTAGCCAGCTAGAGGGCACCATCAGGAGAACAATAGCTTCATTTTCATTTTTTAGGAGAACAATGGCTTCATTCTCAGTTACTGTGTTGTAGTGCCTATGTGGTGCCTTTTTTTGTAAGTTCCTTTAGAAGATGGCAACGTGACGTTGCCGAAATATCGGAAATATTTATTAAAGTATAATTTAATTTATATTCTTAACTGTGTTGTTCAATTCCTTAAGTGTTTTAATAATTAATTTCTAGTAGTTTGTGCTTTAAACGTTTAGTTCTCTTTACCCCTGAAGATGTTAGTCTGACGACTAACGAAACTTGTCAGGTGTTGTTTTTAGTACTTGTTTAGTTTTAAAAACAGTTTTCTTTAATAAACATGTGGTCACAAAACCAGAATAACTATATTAAACTGCTTAACCACAGAAACCTCTGCAGGAATAAAGTAATTCTTAATGTCTTCTATATTACCCTTTTTGAAGAAAATAATTGTTTCTGATGTTTTCCATTTTGATGGTATTTTGCCTTCTTTTAGGTTTCAGGTAAATCTTTCAGCCAGAGCTTTATAAAGTTGTGGTCCTCCTTGTTGAATATTCTTAATGATCGATGCCAGAAGCTGTATTGGATTTCATGGTTTTGAGTGCATATTCTATTTCATCTGGGAGCACCTCTGGTACATCGTATATATTATCAAGTTTTGGTTCAGGTAAAAGATGTTTTCATGCAAAAAGGTCATTGTAGAAGTCTTCTGCTATCTTTTCCATTTTTGCTCTGTTTGTGTGTCTTCTTCCATCTTGATCTAGTAGTGCTGTTGGGATTGGCCTGTTCATAGTTAATTCTCTTTCAACTCTTTTGTACTCTTTTTAGATCCATTGGCATTTCTCAGTCTTTTTTCCCTGTAGGTATGACAGTCCTTTGTGATCTTCTTTCTTAATAACTTTGCAAATAATTTTACATTCAAGTTGTGAGTTTGGTTTAGCTTTCAGTTCTATTCGCTTCTCTTTTTTTTTTTTTTTTTAAGTAAATTCAAGTTTATATGGAGAGTCTTTCTTTTTTTGGTGTTCTTGATTGTCTTTAGAATTTTCCATGCACTTTGATTTTCCAGGAGTATGTCATAATTCTTGCCAATGTTATATTCGGTAATATTCCATTTTATTTGATCAACAGATTTGTTTAAACAAATCAGGATCTAAATGTTTGGGTTGCTTTGCATGGTTTGAGATGACCCGTTTTTTCTTCCTTCTTTTGAATCAATTTATAGGAGGGCTCTTAGTGGTCAGTGGTCTGAATGGATGTCAAAATACTTTCTGCCAATTGTTCCTACATCTTGAACTATTCTTTCATTTCTTATATCACCATTTGGGGATTCCCAAGTCCACCTTTTTCCTTCTCTTTTTTTTGGAAGAAGTTATTCATGATAAAAAGTTTTTCTGCTTCTGCAAATTCTAGAAGTTTTGCTCCTCTTTCATTTCTGTTACCCAGTCCAAAGGGTTTCTTGATTTCTGTCCTCCCCAATTTTAGCATTAAAGTTGCCACATACAAGAGTGCTGTAGCTGTTCCTCAAGATTCTTGTACAATTCATTTATCTCATTTTCACTTGAGACTAATGTAGGAGCATAACATGCGATAATACTGGCCTGATTGGCCGAGTGGTTAGTGTATCCGCTCTCCAGAAAAAAGGCTGTGGGTTCAAATCCCAGCGTGGGCATGGATGTTTGTGATTGTCTGTGAAAATATTAGTGGTGGCGGACAGTAGATGGCCTTGATGTAGATGATGTGGTTGATGGATGAGGTTGAGTGGTGGAGATGGAGAGTTGTAGAGTAGGTGCCCTCTCTCAATGAGTCTTTGGACTCCCTGGAGGCCACCCTTAAAATAATAATTTTAAGGGTGGCCTTTCTTCCAAGATCTACTTTCAGAGTGCCAACTCTTCCAGCAAGAATGATTTGAAATGATTTTCTTTGTTAGCCTTTTCTTTATAATGAATCTGACTCTGTCTTGTTGTTTGCTCGGCACTCATTAATTTTATCAAAAAAAATTAGTGAGTGTCATTCCATTGTGCTGTTAGTTCTTTTGTTTTTCTCATTTCATTTATGGCCAGAATGTCCATTTTTGTGTTGCCTAATTCTTTAAGTAGGAAGTCAATTCGGGAATCCTTTGCTAGAGTGAAGGTATTCAGGGTACCCATGACTCTTCATTTTTCTTTATCGGCATCATAGAAAAGTAGGTGGGAGTCATGTGGGACTCAGGACCTATCTTCTGTTTCGCTGTCATTTGCCATGTTATTGCTGTTGACTTTGTGGTATGTCATTCATGTACCAAAACCAAAGAAAGGGTTGGAGATGAATGGATATCCCTTTTACACCCAACCTAAACGATTGTCTCTCTCTATCCCAAAAGTTTGGGAGATTCTTATCGTATGTAAAATATCAAAAAGTTTTTTTGTAATATTAATTTTCTAGCACATGTCAACTGTTTTGTCATTGGTAACCCAAATGTTGTATTTACTTGTATTCCTGTTCTTTGAACTGCTTGCTGTTTCCACACACACTGATGATGATGTAATATTCTTTTCAGTACAAAATATCTGTGCTTTTCATTCAAGTTTATTACTGTGGTCATCGTGTTATTTTCATTATTCCTCCTACTTGTCACATAATGCAAGAATTCTCTCTTTGGAATTTCTTTTGGCCTGCTAGGATAATTCTCATAATCTGATTTTGTCTTCCTTACCATGCTGATCATCTTTCTCCTTGTATATACCCTCCTCCACATTTTCTTTTGCAGCTCATACTTAATGATACTATTCATCCATCTAACTCCTACTTGATATACCCTTCTGACATTGGATACATATTACTTCCTCTAGATACCCCTTGACTATCCCCAATGCACTGTGAACATCCTTCCCTTGCAGATCTTTATGCCATGGCACTGCTTCAAGCTGTCTCCTAAGCAGCTTGTAGTTCCACATATACCACTTTTTAACTGAAATTTCCACATTTCGCTGCTTTCCAAGTCAAGACCACACGCTCCTCAGCTGAAGGCAATATAGCCACCTTAGTTATGGACAGGTCTTCTGATCCTATAACAAGATCCAACACTCTCATACCCCGAGTCCCCTCCATCACATGCTGCTTCAAGTAATTATCTCTCTAAGTGTATAAATTTCATTTCCTTCCTTCCTGCCATGTGATCTTTCTTCCTCCCAGCCTATGTTTCCAAACTTGAAGTCCTCATAATAATTACAACTACTATTACTAAAACATTTTATTCTGATTATAGTAAGGTTTATATATACATGATGTCATTCCATTTTAAGAAACAAACAAACAAACAAAAAAAAACGCTTTTGAGTTGGATGAAATGCTGAAATCATATAAACTTGGCAAAATGAATACTTTGCTTAATAGTTTCTGATATTATAATATTAGCAGAGCTAATCTCAGGTGGCATGGTCACTTAAACAGAATGGGAGAGGAAAGATTAGCAAAACAAGTGTTCTCTGCCAGGTTAGCAGGAAAAAGACCCAGAGGAAGACCAAGATGTAGGTGGATTGATACAGTAAAAAGTGCCTTAGAAGAGAGAAATATAAGATCTGACAATGTTGGAGCCTTGACAGGTAATAGATTGATTTGGAGGAAAATTGTGGATAGGAAGTTAGTAATGATGTAAATTTTTCATGCAGTACTATCATATCCTGTACACCCCTTGAGGGTACATGGCAGGAATTTGATGATGATGATATTATATTATATAATAATAAATTCTGAATTTAGTATTATATAATATAACATAATACATTATTTATTATCCTTACATCTCAATGGATTTAGAACATCCATTAATATATTAAAATCTCAACGAGAAAGTGCATGACAACACTTCTAACTTCTGATCTTGGTTCTTCTGAAGGGCTCAGAAGCTGTAGTTCATTGTATTTCAAATGCATAAATTTGAGTTTTAAAACAGATTTGAATATAGAGAAAATTATATTATGACTAATGAATATCCATGGGATACAATTTTTAAGTTTTTACTTTTCTTTTTTTGGTTAAATAAAAGAGTTAAAGATAGTTCTTTAGAGGTTAACAGTTCAAATGTTTTTATTTATTCCCCTTTACTTTACACTATGTAACTGCATTATTTAATTCCAGGTAACAACTCAAAAGTTACATACTGCACAGAGCAGTAGAAGTTCATCTAAATATCCTTTATTGTGTTTCTTCAGTGATTATCTACCAAGGCATTATGTAAGTGGACAACTCTCAAATCATACAGATGTTACAAAAGTATGGGTATTTGTCCTCCAGCGGTCTACCATCATTACTCTCAAGCAGTTTCCTACAAATAAGGAAGAACTGGGAGAACAAGTAAAAGTTCCCAATATGTTTTTAAAGGATGTGTGTTTTATTCTACTTCAGTTAATATGCACACTGAAAATGCTTCAAGCTGATGGAACAGAAGAAATAGAATATGATCTGAACAGAATGTTACTAGCTAAGACAGATTTGCATCAACCTCCAGCTTTAGTTCTTCTTCCCAGTGACAGAATGTATTTAGGCTCGACTGATTTATACAAGTCAGAAGCCAATTCCTATAGGACATCACTTTGTCAAGCTGCACTTCAAATGATGCTGTATCTTCTTCAAAAAGAAAATATTAATGATTTGAATGTATGTAGCAATAGTGAGACATCTGACGTGATAATGCAAATGTTTGTTGCAATAGGACATAGTTTATCAATGGAAAAAGCCTCATCGCTATCCCATGCAAAATGTCTATTTGAATATATGCTTTGGGGACCAGTTGATGTTGTTTACACTAATCAGCACGTAAATACAATAGATGGAGTGTTTCAAAGGTGGTTAGACTTGCAAAGAGCTCAAAATCTGAAATCTTTAGTGTCAAATCTGTACCAATCAAATGGCACATCAGTTTTAAGTGTATATGATGAATACCAACTGCAGTTCTTAATTCAAGCAAATGTTAAGAGTCTTAGGGATTTGATAACAAAGCTGTGATAATTACCGTAACCTAACCAATCTTCTAATCATGTACAGTTAATTCATATTATTTGTGATATTAAATATTTTTATATCATCAATAAACACATTTGTGCATTGTTAACTATGATTAACACTGTAAATATTGATTTTTATGTACAAAATCGTAATAAAAATTAATAAAACAAAAAACATGCATGATATGATACTTATTTATATTATAAACATACATAAAAGGACAATAGGTACAATAACCATTCCTTACAGATGGTGCCATGACAGCATTCTCTCAAGATAAAGCTGATCTCTTGGCATCAGTTTTCTTCTTCTCCAATTCCTATTTAGACAACCAAGGAAAATCATCGCTCACTATACTATCGACAACTTGCTGCATTGCCTTATCTGACCTTTCACCAAAAAGACAAAAAAAATCCTCAAAAATCTAAAGACTAATAAGTCTCCTGGACTAGATGGTATCCCCATAACTGTGCTAAAAATGTGCACTTCAAAACTGATATATATCCTGCATCACCTATACAAGCTGTCATACTTGCCTTTCTGCAACAAATCCGCTTGCCCAGTCCTACCAACTTTTGAACACAAGCCATGAAAAGAAGTTGGAGAAACTACTATGACTGCTTTTGACATTTCCAAGGCATTTGAATAGGTCTAGCACAGAGGACTTCTTACCAGGCTATCTCTTAAGATCTCCCTCCTGACCTTTGTGATTGGGCATGAGTTTCCTCTCATGCCCACCTGGGCTCTGTTTGTTCACCCACACACTCCCTCCTTACATCAATGATATGACCTTCTTACTGACATAAAATCCTATCCATAATTCTGCTGATGACAGTACACCCCATTCCTCTTCAGCATTAGAAATACTGTCATGATGAAATTAAGTTTTCATAACTTATGACTTAAACAATGATCACCTGACCATTCAAGAATTTAGTGAATTTCAATGCTACCAATCCTTTCATTTCTCAGAGTAAAGATATTACTTCATTCCTTTCCCTCCCTGCTCTTGATAATATTCTGATTTCCATTCTTGTAACTGATTTTCACATGTATTCTATCTTGACACAAAACACAATATACAAAGCCTTGTGAGCTTTCAAAACATTTAGTGTTCTCTTTTGTCCCAAACACAACTCTTGATGCTATAAATTCCAAATCCAATCTACTTTAGAATACTGTTTTCATGTTTGGTGCAGTGCACCAACCTCCCTTATATCCTTAATCCCCTTTCCCTCTCTCTTTACCAACTTTCTCCAGTTATTTTCTCAGAGACACTTTGTTTCTGAATGATGTCTTTTTTTTTATAGATATAATCTCATATGCTGCTCCACTGGACTGGGTATCACCACTATTCCCCTAATGTGGATATTAGAAAAGGACAGAATTCAGAAATGGGAGGAAGATGACACTCTGTGGAAGCAGCACAGCTTTGTGAAGGATGGGTATTGTTTTAATAAGTTAATCAGTTTCTATAATAAAGTAACAGTTCTGGACTGTAGTATTTGACAGGATACTAGCACTGAAATATATATCACATAAATTAGAGTAAATGGGGATATGAAGCTGGTGACATGGATAAAAGGGTAGCTAATGGACAGACTTCAAAGAGCAATATACAGTGGAGTATAATAATAATAAATGCAGGTGACCAGTGGCATGCCACAGGATTTTTTTTACTTGGGCTGCAGCTGTTTAATTTGTAGAATAATGATATCGGGGATGATTTGAGAAATAATACAAAGTTATATAGAGTCTCTGTAGTTCAGTCATTGATGATGATGCCCTTTGTGTGAAAAGACCCAGGTGCAAAGTCAGTCTCATATGAAAGTAACAGGGTTTACTCTCCTAAAAACTCAATTTTTTTATTCCATAAGACAAACTGGCCAAATGCATTTGACAGAATATAAAACAGATTAACTGTCCTATCACAGTATCAATTAGGTTTCTATAAATCCAAGTTCCTTGCCCATGATGGATCACTGAACCTAGCATCTTAAGGAAGATGAAAATATCAAGTTGTTTGCTGATAATAAAATTGCAGAAAGCAATAGTTAATAAATATTATATTATGTTGATAATTCAGCAGGATAATTTAAGGCATTGCAGGATAATAGTGGCCACTTCAATGTGGCAAAGGTTTGACTGTCTGAAAAGATTACAAGCTGTGTATTAGACAAAATCATTGAGACTAAGGATTTGGGGATGTACTGAAAAAGTGGACAAAATATCACAAACGAGTACTTGTATATTGAAAAACAATCAGAGAGAAGGAAGTTATTATCCCTGTTTAAAGCTATGATTTTTTTTTTTTTTTAATGTGAATCCCACAAATTAAAGGCTGTGAATCTACTGTATGTTTTAGTATACCATGGGTAAGGGTTAGATAATCTGGAAAAAATCACTGTAGAGCCTACAATAAGCAAGATGGTGGTCTTACACAGGGTCATGAACATTATCTACCACCTCTGCAAACATCCATGTCACAGTGGGATTTGAATCCACAGTTCTGGGAGACAAGATGCTATCTGCTAATCAGGTTGACATGACTTATGCATTGCTACTGCAGTTCAGTCATTAATGATGATGCCCTTTGTGTGGAAAGACCCAGGTGCAAAGTCAGTCTCATATGAAAGTAGCAGGGTTTAAGATGCTGGAAGTTTTAGTCTAACCAAGAGAAAAAACTTCCATCTTTCTCTAATCCACAGTAATTTAATAATAATATGTGGACACCTTTTGGCAACTCATATAGGTAAATATGACTTTTCCATTACCTCCACCTGTATCAGGTGATCATTGGTATCACCACCACTGGGTCTGGCTCTCACTGATGAGACCTCAATAAATATTGAAGCTGGTCTGGGTAGTGGCCCTTCCCTTAATGCATAGCATTATACATGTCTGCAAGGAGATGTGTTTTGACATTATGGGAGATACTAAGGCAAGTGATGAGAACTTATACCACCTTTACCATGAGTTTCCCCAGTCCTGCATATACTTCAGATGCAAACTTTATTTGCTTACACTTGAATAAAGGATTACTCTTATAAGTTATAGCTTAGGTGACTTATGGGACACAGCAACCTTAAATCTGGCTGTAGTATCTTCTTAACACAGTAGTAATGTATCTGGTTTTTTTTTTTTGGTATTCTTCCAGTGAACTTCCAGTATCTAAATGTCCTCTCCCGCATCCCAAATCTCACCCATCTCATGGGGCACTGTAACAATTTCACATAATCATGATTTACTTATTATATTCATTTTTATAGTATTAAAATAGGATTTAATGTTCTCTGACAAAACTTTTTTAAAAAAATATATCCCTTTATTAATACAAACTGCACGCCTAATATTATCCGAGCCTTTGCAGCTCAGTTGATACTGATAAGTCTATAGCTTGAAAGACCCGAGTTCGAATCTCGCCTCTTATAAAGATGAGTTATCCGATCTCATACAATTGTGGCAGGGTTGTTTCTTCTCGGAAACTCTGGTATTTCATCCCACAATACAGGCAAATTGGCCAGAGGAACACATAATTTAGAGACGTAATAACATTGACTTAATAGCCTTACTTGCTTCAGCCGAAAATCTTAGTATTACCGAACCAATTTGTTAAGCAGTTGCCAAACAAATGAAACTGTGATATATTTAAAGAGTTAGCTTGCTTATCGTAACATTAACTTTAGGGAGTTACACAGAAATAATGTTCTATATATATATATATATATATATAGTATTTTATGTCTATTTATAATAGTTTTATGTCAAAATCAGCGCAACCCGTAATTACTAGACACCCTCTCTCTCTCTCTCTCTCTTGGTTTTTGCTTTGAATTTCTGTAACAGGCATGCACATTAATTGTGAGTTTCAAAACAGTTATAAAATCTTAGTATTACAGAACCAATTTGTTAAGCAGTTGCCAAACAAATGAAACTGTGATATATTTAAAGAGTTAGTTTGCTTATCGTAACATTATCTTTAGGGAGTTACACAGAAATAATGTTCTATATATATGTAACAGGCATGCACATTAATTGTGAGTTTCAAAACAGTTATAAAATCTTAGTATTACAGAACCAATTTGTTAAGCAGTTGCCAAACAAATGAAACTGTGATATATTTAAAGAGTTAGCTTGCTTATCGTAACATTACCTTTAGGGAGTTACACAGAAATAATGTTCTATATATATGTAACAGGCATGCACATTAATTGTGAGTTTCAAAACAGTTATAAAATCTTAGTATTACAGAACCAATTTGTTAAGCAGTTGCCAAACAAATGAAACTGTGATATATTTAAAGAGTTAGCTTGCTTATCGTAACATTACCTTTAGGGAGTTACACAGAAATAATGTTCTATATATATATATATAGTATTTTATGTCTATTTATAATAGTTTTATGTCAAAATCAGAGCAACCTGTAATTACTAGACACCCTCTCTCTCTCTCTCGGTTTTTGCTTTGAATTTCTGTAACAGGCATGCGCATTAATTGTGAGTTTCAAAACAGTTATCACCTAGAAACGGGAACAATAGTCAGTCAGGGCTTTATATATTTGTAGTATCAGTTCCAACATAACTCAAATGAAACCTGTTTTCATACTCTGGGAACAGAGGCTTGCAGTGGTAAAATGTAACATGAAGTAAAATGTGATGTGTTTCATTTGCTTCTTGGAGCCAGAGTTTCTCATACTGGCTCTTTTGGGGTATGGCTGTTTTGTTTCCGAAAGGATGATATATTGGCTTCACACACTTGAAATGGTCAGGTTAGCTGTTGAGGGTAGGTCAGTGTTTGCTCTTTTGGTGCATGCGTTGCTGACATTAGCTTTTGGGTATGGTATTGACATGGATTTTAAATCGAAATGCAGCATTATGATATCTATTAATCTCTGTTTAGTAGTCTATAAAAAGAAAATTTTCTGGTCTAAAGCCAATATAGTAGTCTATAAAAAGAAAATTTTCTGGTCTAAAGCCAATATATATATATATATATTTTTTGTACAATTATGTATAAAGACTGTCTATGTTGTTCATAGTCTTTTAACCCTCAATGTTTAGTGTTTTTTCTTCTTTTATAATGTCACCTGAAGAAGACTGTTACAGGCCGAAACTAGTAGTGTGTTTATATTAAAACCTTTTTACTTAAATCTCGGTTCTAGTCATTTAATTCTTCATAAAACTATGTATGTTAACCGAGTCAATGATCATTCTGTCTATATATATATATATATATATATATATCACCTAGGGCTGAATTTATTCATAAGCTATAAAAGCTACACTTAGGGCCTTCTCCTCAGTATAGGTTACCTAAAATTTAACCAGTAGAGCCAGTCTTTGGCGCTGGCAGTAGGGCTTTTTCTGCCAGTTTATCTGGCGTTTTTCATCCCGCAAGCAGGCAAACCGGCCTCATGAACATATGCTACTACAGCCAAAAATATACCCCCCCCCCCAACCGACAGGTCGGCTGGGAGTGGTACTAACAAGAAGTTGCATCTAAGTAACACGCGGACCCTGCATAGGAAGTGGGAATAACGCGTAGTGAAAGAAGAATCTATAGCATATTTTAGCAGCATGATGAGACTAAGGGCTAAATAATTTAGGAATTCTGCTTTAAAATGCAAGACTTTTCAGGCCTTAAATAAATTGTGATGGTTACAAACATCCATGCTATAGTGAGATTCACAGATCGTTAACCGAATAGTAGAGACAGAGCCAATTAGGCAAACACATCATCTATTTAGATGTTGAGCTGCAAATCATTACCTTTTCTGTTTTTCAGTCTATTTTGGATTCCAAAGAGTTTAGATATCACAAGTTATTGTTGCTTATATTTATCATTGCTATAAATACTCATGGCTAGTGGTACACACCATCACATAAAGCACATTAAACTAAAGCCAACTAAATCATTTGTTTCCATAATAACCACTAGCTCATTTGCAAAACATCAATCACCCTGTTCATCCTGCCTACAGAAAAACAGACTTTGCAGACCTTCTCTTTCACCACACCTTTAATAATAGTATCTCCATACATCACCATTCTCAATATCATTTATAGCCACCAGGTGTCTCATGACAGAACAAAAGAAAACAGGAGGAGCAAAAGAGTGTGATTGCCAGGATGCAAGATGTGAAGAACAAGTTGATCAGGATTAGAAAATATGTACAATGAGACAATGTTCAAATACTGCTGTCTTTTGCATCTGTCATACTCACTTTCATCAGTCTTCTTCACATTTACTGATATCCTGCAATCCAACAAAATCTTATACTATTTACAGGCCCATACCTTCTCTTCTCTCTTGTTCAGTATCTCTACAAACACATTCCTACATGCATACAGTCATGAAAACAAACCGTTTGAGAAATCTATACTATTAATCACATTTGATCTTTGCTTGGCATGGCATGCTGATCTTGTTCGTACCACCATTTTGTTGTCATTCATCACTAGCTAAAATTTCAGGAAAAACATTTAAAAAAAAATCAAAAAAACTTCCCAATGACTATGCAAGTTAGACTAAGCCAGTGGTATTCGAACTGTGTTCCCCAGAACCCTAAGGGTCTGTGAAAATCATTCAGGGTCTCTGTGGGATTAATTTGAATTCAGAAATTATTGCTCAAAATTACATGAAAGCATATGGATTCAGATTAGGCATACCTTGCAGATATATTTTCAATTTTAAATGAAGTAAATATATTCCTCCAGAGAACTAACGCTCATATCTAAAGTAAAGGATAAAATAAATGCACTGATTCTGAAATTCAATTTATGGATTTCATATGTAAAAAAAAATGACAAACTGTTTTGAAAAACTAAGTGACTTCTTGATACAAAACAGTCTGAATCTTCATAAAATTGTTCAAGAATACATAGAGAATTGTTGAATCTGCAAAAGACTCTAAAGAATATTTTCCAGTGCAAACAGAATATCATACTACTAGATTAAAAACCCATTTAATCATTGTCGAAGTGCAAATTTATCATTGAAAGAGAGAAAACAATTAATTGATATATCTAGAGATTTGACCTTAAAAATTAAGTACCAACAGGAAGACCTTGATTTTTGGTGGCAAATTTACGTGAATAACATGAAGTGTCTTATCATGCAATAAAGATTCTTATAGCTTTTGTTACAACTTATTTATGACTTTTTCCATATATACAGCGACAAAAACAAAATACAGAAATCAAACGGATGCAGAACCAGAAAGGCTCTTGCAACTGTCATCAATAAGACTGAACACCGATTTTCTATGCGACTAAAAACAAGTGCATCCAAGTCATTAAAATGAAGTATGATTTTTCATATAATTTGCTAATCATGTTATAATAAAATTTGTATGTATTCAGTAAATTTATTATTTAGTTGGTAAGTAATAATTGGTTCATTAATGCATTTATAAATAGTTTGTTTACATTGTATTAAATATATTATTGCAACATTAACTGTAACATTTTGTTCAAATAAAACATATTACATGAAACATTTATTAACCACCCAACCAACTGTGATGTGAATACACAAAGTTACCATGGATGCGAAGTGCATATTAAAATGGTAACCATTGATATTACAATGAAATATATGATAGATATGAAGTGTATGAGGAGCGATGTATTTTATCTATATCGACATCAAGGTGGTTAATGGATTCCACACTGAAAAAAAAAAAACGTTTCTCAGGTGTCTCAAATTTGAAGACCACTTGGACTAAACTATCAAGAATAAATAAAACTTGTAAATCTGACTTGTAATACCAAAATATTGCCACATACAAATATTACAAAAAAATAATGCTTATCTTTTCCTAAACTGTTTCCCAATGGTCTGGCTTTGTAGTCCCCATGCCCGTTAAATTAAATACTAACGAGAATTATAAATCTGAAGGAATTAATGCTTTGTTTTAAGTATAAGCTCAATTACTAAGAGATAACAAGGAATAAAAGCTCTTGTTTGGTGCCATGTACTGTTGGACTTGTATCTTTAAAAGATAGTCTCTGAGATTTTTGACAAATTTAATATAGGCATACTTTTTGAAGTTCAGAGGTTTCGTGGCAGCTGTTGATTCCAAAACCAGTCTGACTTGTAATAACTTCTATGTAGCACTTCGGTTTTCTTTTCTTCCATCTAATCTTACGTGAAAGGGTATCTAAAGCATAGTTTGCCAGTTCTGATTTGCTGTAATGATTGTGATAAATGTATTTCTTATGTTAGCAATGGAGCCAACATCAAGGACAAAATTAGGACTTGAATGCTTTGTGTTGTCCATTACAGTGTTAAACCATTTTTTTTTTTTTTTAACTAATAACTGCTTGTTACTGTTTGCATACTGTAACAAATTGTTTGTACTTTAAAGATGCTGGTATACCAACAGTACCGTCGACAAGGGCCCCTCGTTCATCCATATTGCAGTAGGCACCATTGCTATGTTAACAATTCCTGTTAGCATAGCAAGTGCAGAAAGAAGTTTTCTCAAGCTTAAACTGATTAAAAAAATTATTTGCGAACAGCAATGATCCAAGAAAGATTGGTTGGTCTAGCAACTATATCGATAGAGGCAGACATAGCTTATGATTTAAACTTAGACCTTATAAACAGCTTTATTGTGCAATATCCCCGTAGAGCAAACATTTAATTAATATTATTATTATGTAATCATTTTGCATAAACACAAAATAGCAATTAGAGATTTTCTTATATTTTTGTCTTATAATCCATCAGGGGTGATATTTAATTGTTTGCCTCAGGACACAATCTAATCTGGCAATGGCCCTGTATACCAACAAAACATTAGCAGCTATATAAATATCTGATTTATATAGAAATGGTAGATGTTAAAGATCCAACAAAGCTGAATGTATGTAAAAACTAGTAAAGTTTCATAATTTTGACCAGAGAGCTTATGAGATTACAATCCTCGGCATCGGAGTTGCTTAGACTGCGCTACTTAAAAGAATAAGCTAAGGCAACTGATGCCAAGGATTGTAATCTCATAAGCTGTATTGTCAAAATTACAAAACTTTCATAGTTTCTACATACATCTGGCTTTGACATAATGTTGGATCTTTAATATCCACTATTTCTATATAATTTACATTGCCAAAATGAAGCCAAATGGCTCTTTCTTTATTAATATCTTATTTTTTGCTTTGGGAGTTAAGCTGCAAAAATTATGAACAATTGCCAACACTAAAGCTTTTCCTTTATATAAAAAAAACTGGATAAATAGGCAATGCACTGAGATAGAAGAATTACAAAACAGGAACAAAACCAGAGAAGCATTCCTGAAAGTGAAAGAACTTAATGGAAAAGCAAAACGTACACAGTCTAATAACATCAAGGACAAAGATGGAAACACTCATTGATAAGGAAAAGATAAATGGAAGATGGGTGGAGTACTTATCAGATCTCCATGATGATGATAATGATAACATGTCAGATGATTCACAACACTTTGAGTTAAACGTAACAACAGATACCACTCTACCCACAAGAAAGGAGGTAGAACACGCAATCAAGAATCTTCCTAATAATAAGTCCCCTGGGTGTGATAATATTCCGGCTGAACTGTTGAAAGCTTTGACTGGCAATAATAACTATTTAGTGGAATCCATTCAGGACATCTATAAAACAATACAATTACCTGAAGTTTTTACAACACCTATCTGCATACCTATTCCAAAGAAACATAATGCACAAAATTGCGAGGATTACAGAACTGTGAGCCTAATATTATTATTATTATTACATCACACCTCCAGGGCATCCAAAGACTCATCGAGGGAGGGCATCTACTCTACAACTCTTCGTCTCACTACTCCACCAACTTCATCATCTAACACCAGCGCCATCTACCACCACTAGTACTTTCACAGACAATCACAAACATCCATGTCCACAGCAGGATTCGAACCCGCAGCCTTTTGGCTGGAGAGCGGATACGCTAACCACTCGGCCAACCAGGCCGGCAAAGAAAGAAGAAAACTTAATTCGCAGTAGGCAGGATTCGAATCTTCAGGGGGAAACACCAATGGATTTCAAGTCCATCGCCTTAACCATTCGGCACGACTGCTCCTGCATCTATATCCCATGCATCTAACATATCCCATAAATATCCCATGCATCTAAAATTATTTTAACCATTGTTAACAAACAAATTGAAAGAGCCATAAGCAGTGTGAATTGAGTGAACAACAGAAAGGCTGCAGAAGAGGAATGGGAACCATTGATGCTATCCTGAAACTAAAAATACTAATAGAAAGATCACTTGAAAGAAATAGGAACATTTACATATGCTTCATAGACTTTTAGAAGGCTTTTGACTGGGTAAAACATAATAAAATGTTCAATATATTAGATAAATTAGACATAGAAGATCATGTACTTAAGATTATAAAAAGGATTTACACCAAACAATGCAGCTGTTTAACAATGAGACTTCTGTAAAAATAAAAAGGAGTTAGACAAGGCTGTATCCTTTCACCAAATCTATTTAATATCTATAGTGAGACAGTGATGAAAAGATTGAAAAACAAAAAATAGGAATTAGTATCAATGGTATAAAATACAACAATCTTAGATATGCTGATGATACCATTCTAATAGCAGAAAAGAGAAACAAATTAATCAAATTACTGCAGCTACTAATTGAAGAAGGTAAAGAATTTGGATTAGATATAAATGCAAAAAAGACCAAATTTCTGAAAATCTCAAAAGAAAGTAGATCCGAGCAAGAAATATTCATAAACAATATGAAAATTGAACATACAACAGAATACAAATATTTAGGCACCTACTTTACTGCAGATGGAAAGCAAGATAAAGAAATAAAAATAAGAACAGCCATAGCTAAAGATGCATTCTGGAAAAATAAAGACCTGCTCAGAAGTTCTGCGAGTATCGAGACAAAGAAAAGAATGATAAAAACATTAGTGTGGCCAATTTTCACATATGGAAGTGAGACCTGGATATTCGAGAAGAGAGTAGGGCAACAGATGATGGCCCTTGAAATGTGGTACTATAGGAGAGGTCTGAAAATCCCATGGACAGAACATGTGACAAATACAGATGCCCTACAGAGAATGAGAACACAGAGATCTTTATTACAGGAAATGATCCAGAGAAAGACGAGATTGGCAGGACATGTATTGAGAGGTTCAGCAGGACAGAGGATACTAACAGTTTTAGAAGGAAAAATTATGGGAAAAGGATCAAGAGGCAAAAAACAAAGGACATGGCTTGAAAATATAAGATCATGGACAGGATCACATGGCTATGCAGAAACAAAAAGGAAAGCCACCAACAGAGAGAACTGGAAGGACATGGTGCTGCACCCTCTCACTGAGGAAGCTACATGAAGAAGAAAAAAGCTTTTCCTACACATGTAACACTAGTGTGTCTGCAGTATCAATATACTTCAACTACTAGTCCACCATGCCCTATTTAGAAGAAAACTTTTATTCTAGACTTCTCAAAAAACATAGAAGTTATTTATTCACATGGATATCTTAACAGAAACCAATGATTTATTTTAAATGACATCTGGAAATCTCTCATTGGACTTAGCTTAGCACATTTCAATTTTTCAAACAATTATCTTGAATCTTTACAGGAGACAGATAATGCATGCAACAATTTTGCATTCTTGTTAAGAAGTATTTATTCATTTTCACTGTTTGATGCTGAAAAATTCATTACAACTCTAGTTATCAGTTTTTATGTGCTTTTCATAACCCTGAAGAAGCCACCAGTTGTACACAAGTAAAACTAGTTGGTATAAGTTTGAAGCATTTAGAATGACTAATAAAATCTCATTATTCTAATATATGATAAAGTTAATAGATGCAGAATGCATATTAAAAGCATGTGATTTAACATGCTGCCAGTGCCAACAAGTTGTTAGTATTTTCTCTTCAAAAAATACAATTGTTGTAATATTTTTCACTTTCTCACTGTAACTACAAACTTTTATTTAATAAAAAAAAGTTTTCAGATTTTCTGTGATTATATTATTGGTGAAATAATTCTGTTTCATGGTGGGGGGGGGTAGCATCTCATAGCTGGAGTCCTGATATAGATAGCCAACTACAAGTTATTTCATAGTTGGCAGTAAGCATGTTAAGAATGTAAAAGTTTAAGTGAATCTTGAAAATACCACCTCGTCATTAATATTATATACATACCAAAGATGCCTTAAAAGTCCATGTGGTTAGCCTAGTGGCTGTGCGTTTTGCAAGCATATGCCTGGGGAAGGAGCGTCCTAGGTTCGATTCCCATCGGAGATGTGAGGAGCTGAAGGATCTTCCTCAGCCACAGCCAAGTTAGCCGGTCTTGAAGTGGACAGTAGGGCTTTTCTTGCCAGTTTATCTGGGATTTTTCATCCAGCAAAGCAGGAAAACCAGCCTTGAGAACCCAACACCACTGAGGACATAGGATACATCAGGGCGTAAGGCTGACTACCTTATCCTGTGAACGGTTTAGATCCGATGATTAATAAACCCTCAACACCGCAAGGTAAAAGAGTGGGAAAGGAAGATGAGATGTCTTAATTTGCGATTATTCTAAAATATGATTGTTTATTTATTTATTTGTGTGTGGATTTTTTTTTTTTTCCCCACATCTGAAGTATTATTGGATGCCATATGATTGCTCTATACCTCATAAGGTTTTTGGGAGTGAAATCTCTGCTGGAAGAAAAAGTGGTAGGGTCATAGATGTCCTTTCAAATACAGTAAGACAATCACTAACATCCACGCCCATGGTGGGAATCAAACCCACAGCCTGTTGGTAGGAGAGCAAGTATACTATTCACTTGGCCAACCAGGCTGGCTCTACAATATTGTTGGATGGTATTATTATTACGGGCAACTCCAAGGAGTCGTTAGACTTATCGAGGGAGGCCCTAAACTCATGTCAAGAACTATCCAACACTCACATAGTATCTATCATACTTTGCTTTGAACTCAGTCACAGACATGACACCCACAACAGACTCTGGCCACCTATTTCACTCATCTCCAAGCAAAATAAATCTAGTTCCAACACCCTTGCTAACTACACTCTTACTCAGTTTCCACAGATGACCCCAAGTTCTCCCACCACCTGTTCTGAAAACTGTGTGAATTATTAAACATGCTGATTTTTTTTTATTTTTAAGTATACATATATAAAGAGATTTATTATTACAAAAATACTTCAAGAGAAATACTTACAAAAATAGTTTCAGTTACATTATTATTTTTTTTTTATGGTGGAATCATACCCATATATTTACATATAATTGATGACATGATTTCATTTGTTCCTCCACCAATTGGAAACAATCGAGCATCTCGATAGGAACGACTGACAAGGACTTCACTGGTGTAACCCATTCCTCCCCAAAACTGCAGACAATTGTCAGGAATCTTTCTGGTTAGTTTACCTGCTTTTAATTTGGCCATAGAGGCAAGCAAAGTAACTTCTTTAAGATCTTTTCCTTTTGCTCTGGCATCTGAAAATTATCAAATGTAGATTTTAAAATAATGCTTTTTGAAAGAATATTGTAAACTATGAAAGGAGATGTAATATATATTATCACAAAATAATTTTAATGGAAAACACACACACAATGCCATTAATTTACAATAGTAAAATAATGCTTTTTGAAAGAATATTGTAAACTATAAAAGAAGATGTAATATATATTATCACATAATAATTTTAATGGAAAACACACACACACAATGCCATTAATTTACAATAGTTTGATTTATGCTGATTTGAATATTCACCAGTTTGGAATTTTCTAGTAATTTCCTTAATTTTCTTCAAAAATACTGGAAAGATCTATTCTGTGCTGCTTTCTATCTATTCTGTTACAAAAGTCATCACTGTACAGCACTTCTGGGAGGACCGAGCATTGTGTCTCACATTCAATAAGACTGATATACAGATAATTTTTGTCCAATAGTACATCACCAATGGAATGAAAAGAAATAGGTGGACCTGCTGTTCTTGGACAATGCCCAAAATATCCACCAGAAATTGAAGAGGATGACTACGGACATAAAAGTTGAAATTTTACTGCAAAATACTGCTTCTCTTCCCTTTTATAATCAATCAATCAATTAGGTGTCATACCAACAGTCTGTTGAGTCAGAAGTGGGTATATTATCCATTAGTCCAACTTTGCAAGAAGATAATTCAGACTGATTAAAATGCTAGATAATCCTTTATTTTTATCGTACTTTCTAGTACATCAATAATACATTTATGGTAAATCAATGATCAAAATATCACCCTATTGCTTTAACTTCAATATTCTTAAAAATAATGGAAAAGGTCGTTAACAGCCAACTTCTTCACTGTTTGGAGACCCCCCCAATTACACAATGATCACCAATATGAATTCTATCATTTTTATTCCACAGCAGATTTCTAGTCAATCTTGCCCACCTTTGGACACAAGCCATGGAAAAGTCTAAAGAACCTCAAATTCACTCTTGATATATCCAAAGCATTTGATCAAAGCCTTCTTAAAAAGCTACTATTTCACAGTATTCCTCCTTTCCTTCGTGAATGGACTGTCAACTTCCTCACCAGTCATTCATTGCAGATCATGGTGGTCAGTTTCCTTGCATCATATTTTTCAATCAATGCTCTGTGCTACACTCTTTCTCCTATACATCAATAATCTCCTCTCTGACATCCAGTCGTATTCACCACTTTGCTAATCACAGTACTCTTCTTTCTTTTTCATTTTCAAAAGTTGTGCTCAAGTAATTCACATTTCAAGATCTTCTTTAACCAATGCCTTAAATGTTGATCTCCTTACCATTCTCAAGTTGGGTGAGGATAACCTGGTGCCTTTTAATGCCACCAAAATGCAATCATGTCTCATTCCTCAGCTTGCAAACCAAGATCAGTTTTCTCTTCTTGGGTTGACTTTCAACATCCAGCATATCTGACGCAAGCATATCAAGTCCATAGCCACTGTTTCAAAAAAGCTTTTTTTTATTCTAAACAGTACTTCTCTCCTGCTGATGCTTTATAAAGCTGAAATCCACCAGACCTTGGAATAACGTTCACATATTTGGTGGTATGCCTTGGATTTCCCTCAAAAGAGAGCAATTCACTTAATTGATGACCCTCTCCAGTGTCTTTTCCATAGACACACTACTGCCACATTATATCTTTTCTATAGGTATTTCCGTAGGCACTGCTCTGACATACCAGCCACTACAATTTCCCCAACTTTCTCCTAATCATGTATGAATATAAGCAGCAGCTGGTTCACACCCATATACAGTTCAGCTTCAAATTCATTGAACCAATTTCTCATCCTCCTATCTCATTCCCTACACCTCTGCTCTTTGGAACAGTCTTCTCCATACTGTTTTTTCCTAATGATAGAAATGTTCAAGAAACACATCAACAAATTGCTTTCTTATCCCAACAGTCAGATACTCTTCCTAGGTGATTTCAATGTCCACAATTTAGACTGGTTTCTCTTCTCTTTACACACCAAGCTGGAAGAGATGAACTTGGACCTTTTGTGTGTGTGTAGGAGGGGGGGGGGATGTGTATATATATATATATATATTATTAAAAATCATTAAATCTCCCCGGTAGCATGTCTAACCAACATATATGTTTAAATAAACTCGCCCATGCTGACACATCCAACTGATATACCTGAATCAAGCTCTTACAACAGCTTTAATACATTTAACTCAGTGAGCTGTATCATTTTGTCTAGTTCCACTTCAGCATTCAGAGAGCCAATGGATCCACAGTGAATATATACTAATGAAAGTTATTATCTCCATGGTTCAATCAGCTTTGACAGTGATTTTTGGAGAAAATCAGTTTTTAATTCAGTCTAGGATACAAAACAAGTTAATAAGGGCTTTTTTGAAAAGCTAAAGACAAGTTAGCTGATCTCATGCAGAAGTGGCAGGGTTTCTTCAGTTTCCATCCCACAAAAACAAGTTCCCAAATAATACAACTGAGAGACACAGTATGCTATGCAGATAAAATTAACAACACTATCAGATCATTTAGGTTTATAAGAATAAAGCATATAACATTTGTATTACCCATCCACAATCATTATGGTTATTTTTCTGTAGATATTTTTCCTTTTTATTTTATTTTCATTTATTATTATTTATTTTTTTTTAAATATCTGATCCACAGATGATAGGCCACAAGACCTATAGCACATTAGTGCCATGTGTGGGCAAGAGGAATAGAAGAGGAGTCTGTTCACATTTTGCTTGAAGAGCTGACAATTGTAATCTTTGGGGAAGAAAGAGTGGAAGAAACTGTTCCAAAAGACAGAAGTAGATGGAATGAAAGAGGAGGCAATGAAGTTGGTTTGGTGAGTTTCAAGAAAGACTGTAAAAGAGTGTTGTTTAGCAATGGCTCTTGTTTTAATGATTTTGGGGGAGTAGAGGAATAATAGTGGACAAATTAAGCAGAGCATTGTCCATAAAAGTATCTACAGAAGATGCACAAGACAGAAACTAAATGTCTGTGAGAGAGAAAGAGATTGATGTGGGTGTGTGAGAGGGATAATTGGCTGGACTGCCCTCTTCTGGATAGAATCAACCAATGTTAGGGTTTTGATGCACCAATCCAAATATGGGAGCAACATTTCATGACTGGGAAGATTTGGGCTTTGTATAGAGTTAGCTGATGTGAAGTAGTATCTTGGCAAAAAAGTACACAGAGTTTTTTGGCGGCTGCAAAAGCTATAGTTTTGCCAGGAAAGATCTGAGGTGCAGGTCAGTCCAAGAAGAGAAATCTAATCTCAGTATTAATGAAATTACGGGAGAGGGAGGGAGTGAGGGATGATGTGAGCTCTTTCTTGCGAGAGATCTGACAGAACTATGTTTTGGGCATTAAAGTTTACAAGATTGTCATTGTCCAACTGGGATAATAGCTAGGAGATCTGAGTTCAGGTAACTGTTCATGATAGATCTTGAGGATTCTAATACTTGAGCACTACAAGGTTTGTCAAATGTAAAGGAGGAATGTACTGTCATCAGTAAAGCTATGGATATGACTAGAAGTCTGTGAGAGCAGGTCATTTACTCTCAGCCTACCTTTTTTTATGCTGCTGGCCCAGTGAACACCTTTTTCCTGGTATATGTATTACACATCCTGGAGTGTACAAAGTTCCTTGTCCTGCAGTTTGGCCTACTTTGGACAGACTATTAGATCAGTTTTTCACATCTGCATTGAAGAACATAAACATTACATCCACAATCATTTTTATGTCCAATCAAGACTAGCACACCATGATATGGATACTCTTTCTCATAGTATTAAAGAAGGCATCAGTTTTACAAGAGTCACTATAAGCCCAAAGGACTATTTTTAGAATCAGCATTTGCTACGAAGCACTTCCCCAACCTCAACAAGTATAGTTGCATTAATTTGCCAAACATCTAGGAAACAGTCATTATGAGAGCAGATAGCCAGACTTCACCAAATCAACTTTACAGTCAACCAGCACAAAGGCACCTTGTTAGGACATTAGTTCTGTGTCACATTAGTGCTGGTGTGCATGCCAGTTATAATTTGATGCTGGGTACAAAACCAGTGAAATATTAGAAGTTTGATAAATATGTTTATTTTTTTGTTTCTTGATGTTGTTTATACCAAGAAGCACTAATTCATTATTATTATTATGGGCTACTCCAATGAATCCTTATTCATTAAGGGAGGTGCTAAACAATGCCAAGCACTATCCAACATTTGTGCAGTATCTATCATACTTTGCTTTGAACTCATTCACAGTTCAACCTATTAGATTCATTCACCACTCTTCAAGCAAACAAATGTAGTCCTGACCTTCCCCCCCCTCCCCGCTAACTACACTATTGCTCAGTTTCCAAGGATAGTCTCTAGTTCTTTTACTGCCATGACTATTCTAAAAAATTTCCTCTGCATTAATCTTGTAAAATCCCTTCAGTAATTTTTATGTGTAAATCATATCACCCCTTTTCTGCCTGTCAACTAATTTCTGTAGAAATACCTCTACATTCATCCAAAGTCATCCAAATGAGAATGTAGAGGCATTTTTGAGGCAGATGGAAATGTTAAGATGATTGGTAGTTGGTCTGAAAGGATTTGTCTCTTGATTTTGAAGTCAAAACTTCAAGGAAAACCTGAACATTTTGCTCAGAACTTATGTAGAATTTAAAGGTATTTTGATTAATGAATTTTCTAAGAAGGAAGAATTAGGTCCTAATCTGTGAAAAATTCATTCCTGTGTTCAGACCAATAAAAAAAATCTTTTTGTCAGTTTTATGATAAATTGACAAACCTATTAGATAGTTCTGGGATTGATGAATTTGATTCTGAATATGTTGAGAGAACACTTTTCTTTCAATTTAGGAATGGTTTGAAATATGAATTAAAAAAGCTGTTTATAAACCTGGTGTTACTAGTATGGAAAAATCTCTACAGGTTGCTCAAGATGAAAGAGTCATTCATTCAGAATCGAAATCCTAATTCACCATTCAAGTCATAGATGATGTCAATAACTCTGAGACTAATGAAAGAAAATTAACCAAATCAGAAAGATTTTCAGACTAATTTTAATAATGAATAAAGTTTTACAGAAAAAGAATTTCAATTAAGAGATTGATGAGCTTAAAAACATTTAGAAAAAGAGAATAAATTATCAAATTTTTGTTACAAAAACACAAGATGAAATTTTAGTCTATTCTGAATATTCAGTCTCAACTATATACAATGATGAATCTAATGATTCATCATTGTATATAGTTGAGACTTATATTCATCATTGTATATAAGGATTGTTCTCAGAAACAAAATTTAGGCAAAAAAAAAAAAAACAATTTAAGTGTTACAGATGTCCAGAAGAAGGACACATTGCTAGGAAATTGTCCTAGGAATTTATCTAGAATCACTAAGTCATTTGATAAGAAAGTTCATTCATCTCTAAAAACACAGGAACTAAGTTTCAGGTTGTATCAAATGTTGGTAAGAAACCTTTTCCCAGTGTTGTTAGCTCCTCTTGTTAGAGTGACTACTCTTCTAAATGCTGTCAATAGAGAATCATTAAATTTAATTAACACAAAGATTGCAGGAATTCCACGTAAAGTACTGTTAGACATTGGCCTTTCACATTTTAATGGTCATTTGACAATTTTTTCTGCTCTTGAAGGATAAGTTACAAGAAGACTTACAGCTTTTGGACACACATGTAAATCTAATGGGATATTTTTAATCGGGAGTTGCTTGTTACTCAGAGTACCTCTGTAGATATATTCTTTCTTGATTTTTCTCTTACTGTGACACACGAATTATTGGTTTCGAATGCTATATCCAGTAATGTATTCCAAGTTGTTTTAAGAGAAGAATTTTTTATAAGTATTCCTGTGATTGTTATTCTGGAATAATTTCATTACATGGAATTGAATTTTGTAAGGAGTCCTTAAAGTGTTCTACTGAAACGTCTGCATATGCTCTCATAGTAAGGTTGAAAATGATGTTTGTTATCTGATGAATAGAGGGTTGTATTACAGAACAAGAGCTTGTACCTTTTGATCCAACCAATTATTTGGTTCAGAAGGTATACTCTGTTTAAAAAAATGTAAGAACTAATTACAGAATTACAGCTCAATCTAACATGATTCCATGGATAATGAATCAGTATCATTCATCTAGTTCAGCAGATCATGTAAGATTTAGTAAATCCTTACAACATATTAAAGAACATTATTAAACCAAGAAATTACATTCTTGGTTTAATCCTTTATCAAAGTGTAAGCAAACAAAGTTTGCACATGAAGTATCTTTACAACTGGGCTTTGTATATAGAGGCTAATGATTCACATTAATTGCCTTAGTATCCATAATACAAAGCACACATCCTTTTGGATGTGTATAATGCTATGCATTATGGAAAGGGCCATTACCTAGACCAGTTTTGACCTTTATTGAGGTTTCATCAGTGGAAACCAGATCCAGAAGCGATACCAAAGTTCAAGATTTGGCCCTTCCCATAATGCATAGCATTATACACATCCTAACACACTGCTTTAGGATGTGTGTGGGCCACGCCTCCCCCCCCTTCGGGGCCGTAGGTTTTGTTGAGGGGGCCGTGAAATAATGAAAACAAATTTAAAATGTTTTAAGACTAAGTAGATTTTTTTTATTTTAAAAGAAACGTATTTAACTTTTATTATTTATTATTTCTTTTTTGTTATTTTTTACATTTTAATGGAAAAAGTCACGCATTGGTGTTGGTTCATAAACTCTGCTTCCTTCGTATTTCGGCGCTTAATGAATGTTAGTAAATATTGCTTATCGATATGTTTCATTTCAAAGTAGTGGTTAATTGTATTTACTTCGAATGCTCTCCAGGGAAGCTCCAAATCTTCCTGTCCCTTTCATCACATGTTCATAATCAGGGACTGTTGATATTGACTTTATATATATATATATATATATATATATATACACATCAAAACTCGTTTTATATTATCACTGTCATCCGAGCTAGCTTTCTGTCACCAATAAAAGTTTCGCATATACTTCACACATGAAAAAAAGCTTAAACAAATTCATGTGGGGAGATAGTAACTCCCTTGGAGTGGTAAACAATACCCCTCTCTAACAGCCACTATACTGCAGAGGCAATAAAAACAAGTACTTTTATTATGCTAGTGAATAAGGTATGAGGAGTCTGTGTAATATATTTCTCAACAAATAGTGCAATTAGACACAACTGGGATAAAAACACACTAATTAATGAATCACATGTCCCCTCATACAGAAACTATGCTGTATATATAGACAGCAACAAAACCATATGTTGCATGGGCAAACACAGTATCTAACTAAAAACTATTGTTATTAATTAGATGTGTGCGAGTTCAATTTCCCAAGGCAGCAATAAAATTCAACCGAGCGTGTTAAAATTCGTAAAAGTGTTAAAACTAAGTAAAGGGTCAAAGCTGTATAACTGAGAGGAGACCTCCACATAGCCTTTAAAGGAATGCGGAGAACCGACCAGGGCTTCTGACCTAATGTCCAATCCTCACCTTCTCATAGTGCACCCTGTTGGGTATCTACTTTGATACTGAACAAACGAGGATGGGCTGGCAATTTGGGATTTAGCCGACCAAATTGTATTCTTATTGGTTAAACCAAAATAAAAAATGATGATACAACATGACAAAATTTCATGCCGGCTGGGGCGTCGCCCGGTTAAACAAGGCCCCCGTTGTTTTCGCCAGGGAACCAGGGCGAACAGCGAAAAGTCAGCTACTGGAACAAATCTGAAAACAAACCCCAACTCAACATCACCAGAGTTAAAGATCGGTACTATCAACGTAAGAAGCCTGAATGGCAAAGAAATGGAGCTAGCTGAGGAATTAGATAAGTACCAGATCGACATAATAGGGGTGACTGAAACAAAAAAGACCAAAACTGGTGAGATCTTTCTGAGCAATAAATACAAAATGTTATATTCAGGCAATGACAATCAAGGAAAAGAAGGAGTAGCCATAGTATTCAACACAAAATACGAGGCTAATCTTCTTGAATGGCAGTCAGTCTCAAGTAGAGTAATGTGGGCAAATATGAGAATGGGGAACTGGACAATGAGACTTATTTGTGCCTATGGTCCCACAGAAGGTTCTACTAAGGTAGAAGTGGAGGAATTTTTTGAGGCTTTAGAAAAAGCAACTGACACAATGAAAAATTGGTCCTTGTTGGGGATCTAAATAGTAGAGTAGGAAATGATTGTGAGACATACAAAAATATTTTGGGAAAATTTGGAGAAAAGAGCAAAGCTAATAATAATGGCAAATATCTGTTGGATTTCTGCTCAGGACATGGACTGGTTATTACTAACACCATGTTCCAACATAAAAATGTGCACAAATTCACATGGAGAGAAGAGGCTAGGAATAAGAAAAGTCTTATTGACTATGTTATTGTTGATAGTGATGTTTTCTCCCTGGTGCAGGACACCAGAGTGTACAGAGGATTTGAAATTGGAAGTGATCACTATTTAGTCTTGAGCAGGATAAAATTGAATTTCATATTGAAAAGAATAACATGTAAGAAAGTTCTAAAGCGAATAAAAGTTGAGCAGCTCTCAGATGTGAACTGTAGACTAAAATACAGAAATATTATTGAAAAGAAAATGAAAGAGTTTGAGAACAGGAATCAAACCTTGGAGATTCAGTGGCAAACTCTGAAGGAAACATTGATTGATTCTGCCAGAGAGGCATGTGGTGAGGTTGTGTGCAAGGATAAAAAAATCAGAACTCCCTGGTGGACACAGGAAGTTAAAGAGGCAGTGAAGGAAAAGAAGAAAGCATATCAAAAGTTCCTGGCAAATAAGTCAGCTTTTACTCTTACAGAATACAGAGACAAATGTAAGAAAGCTAAACAGTGTGTAAAACTAGCTAAACAAAAGTCATGGGAGGACTTTGGCAAGAATATAGAAAATAAATATCAAGAAGGTGGCAAAATATTCTGGAGGTTGTTGAAGAAGCTTAGGAATGGAGGAAAGAGTGCTGTAAAAGGAATTAGAGATGATAAAGGTGAAATGAAAACAGGAGAAAAAGATATCCTTGAAGTATGGAGTAATTACTTTGAAAAACTGCTAAATGAAACAAGCAGTGATGACAGCACAGTGATAAAAAACACTGACCAGGCATGCAGTCAGGAATACATATCCATACTTGAAGTAGAAAAAGCCATCAAAGGCTTGAAATGTGGAAAGGCAGCAGGAGTAGATGATATTCGACCAGAAATGCTCAAGTATGGTGGTATAAGAGTCTTACAGTGGCTGCACTGCACTGCATAGTTCAGAAAGCCTGGACAGAGGGACGAATTCCCAATGATTGGAGTAGTCTCATAGTACCCATATATAAAAAGGGAAATAAAACTGAATGTGAGAATTACAGAGGTATTGCCCTACTGAGTGTTCCTGGCAAGATCTATGCAAGTACACTTGAAACGGTTCAGAAGAATTGTGGAAGAAAAGCTTGGTGAAGAACAAGCTGGATTCAGGCCAAATAGAGGCTGTCAGGATCAGATCTTCACTTTACAACAAATAGTCGAGAAAGCATGGGAATATAACAAAGATCTGTATTTAAGTTTTGTCGATTTGGAAAAGGCATATGACAAGGTGCCAAGAGAGAAGCTATTCAATACGCTGCAGTTATATGGTGTCAATGGGGCATTATATCAAGCAATACTTAGTGTTTATTTGAGTTGTGAGTCAGCAGTTAGAATTGAAGGAAGTACAGGAAGATGGTTTAATGTTAAATCTGGTGTGAGACAAGGATGTACATTATCCCCTCTGTTATTCATTATCTATATGGATCACATTATGAAGGAATGTGGTATTAAACCTGATATCAAAATTGGAGATGTTAATGTCAGCTCTTTGCTTTATGCGGATGATGTTATACTTCTAAATAAATCCGCTACAAGTCTGCAAGATTCTCTGACTAAATTGAATAGCTGTTGTAATAGATATGGTATGAAGGTCAGCAATAAAAAGACAAAGACAATGAAAATAGGCAGAATCATTGAAAATGTCAACTGTGTTGTGAATGGAGAACCTGTAGAACAAGTAAAACATTTCAGCTACTTAGGCACAATTTTTACTGAAGATGGTAAACTAAATATAGAAATAGACAACAGAATCAGCAAAGCTGGTATCGTGGGAAGTCAATTGAATAAATTCATATGGAATAAGAAAGAAATTAGTCGGAACACTAAATTAGCTGTATACAAGACTGTGTTCAAACCAATTTTAACTTATGGATCTGAGAGCTGGGTCAGAAGTAAAACACTTGACCAAAGACTAGAGACCGCAGATATGAGAGTCCTGAGAAAGATTAGAGGCGTGAACAGATGGCATCAATGGCAATATCATATTAAAAACGAGGATATTAGGAAAGAACTTGACATTGTCAGCATCCAGGAATGCGTTAGCAGAGCTAATCTCAGATGGTATGGTCACTTAAATAGAATGGGAGAGGAAAGATTAGCAAAACAAGTGTTCTCTGCCAGGTTGGCAGGAAAACGACCCAGAGGAAGACCAAGATATAGGTGGATTGATACGGTACAAAGTGCCTTAGACGATAGAAATATAAGATCTGATAATGTTGGAGTCTTGACAAGTAACAGACTGATTTGGAGGAAAATTGTAGATAGGAAGTTAGTAATGATGTAATTTTTTCATGTAGTACTGTCATATCCTGTACACCCCTTGAGGGTACATGGCAGGAATTTGATGATGATGATGATGATGATATATATAATGAATGTTATGGCAGTTTCACATATGGAATTCGGTTGAAGAAAGTTAGCATTTCAACTCAATTGTCAGCTATGCTTTTATCTTTCGGTTGCATGATCTTTTGTTAATACCGCACCAATCATATGCACGTTTTAATAACCTGCCTTTGCTGTCTGTTTCATGTTAGGCTTAATTACCGTAAAGGGAGAAAAGTCACAAAAGAGAAAAATGTTCCTGGTCCGGGGATTCCCTTATTCAGGTAATATTCACTAATTTCATGTTATCAGTCTGTGGTGTGCGAGTATCGGTAAGTGGTGATATTATTTGATCTGTTCTACATTAAAAAATTTAACCCTGAGATGGATAAGTGGCTGATAAAAAATAAAAAAAAAATCCCACGAACAATCAGAAGCAGAAACAGACTCAAAAAAAAGGACTGTATTTCATATTTTACCAGAACAGCCTGCATCGTCTTCAGAACCAAACGGTAAGAGGCAAAAAATGTAATATATTCATTTGATTTTTGCAATATTCGCTGTGTATGTTTTGTATTGAATATAAATACAATAAATATTATAATAATATATCTCTCTATTACGAATGTTTTTCGAGGGGGGGGGGCGCGAAATATTTTAATTTTGCAAAGGGGGCCCTGACATCCAGAAGTTTGGGAAGCACTGTCCTAAAGGATGTGGGCTTTGTATTATAGGATGCTAAAGCAATTGATGTGAAGTCATTAGCCTCTATATACAAGTAGCACAGTTGTGAAGATACTTCCTATGCAAACTTTGTTTGCTTACACTTGGATAAAGGATTAACCACGCTACCGGCCAGGACATATATACGTCCAAGTTACCATGGATGCAAAGTGCATATTAAAGTAATGGATACGAAGCATATCTGGATGCGTATTTGATCCATAATGGCCGATAAGATGGTTAAATCAAAAATAGAATTTCTTGGCATCTTTAACTTATAGTACAACTAAGTGAAAAAATTTTCAGCATTATCTCTGATTTAGAGCAATAAGGTGATACACATTTTCATTACTTGTATATGGGGAAATATATAACATCTGCATTACTTCAACCTTGATATCCCTTCTGGGTCTAGCTCCCACTGATGACATTTGATAATGTTCATCTTTGGGTTTACTTAATAGAGCATTTTTATTTGCCATTAGATGGAGCCACCGCCAAGTTTCCTGTCCTGAATTCATTCAGGTAAGAAGAGATGAGTTTAGTAGTGATACTCTGTGAGATTTAGGTGATCCTATAGATCACCGAGTTTTTGGAGAGGTATCCCACACACTTTAACATACCTCAATAAAGGTTAAAACTGCTGGATAGTGGCCCTTCCCATAATGCATATCATTAGATACACCCAAAAGGATGTGTGCTTTCAATTATGGAATACTAAGGCTACTGATGTGAAGTCATTACCGTCTATATACATGAAGACCAGTCTTGAAAATACTTCATGTGCAAACTTTACACCTGGATAAAGGATTAAACCAAGAATATAATTTCTTGGCATCTCTAATATACTTCACAGTGATGTCAAGCAATCAATGCAAATGGCTATCTGTTAGATCTTTTCAGCATATTTCAGCTAATATATTAGGACCTCTACTACAATCAGAAAGAGGAAATAAATACATAATTTTTGGTAGTTGATATGTTAATTAGATACTCAGAAGCTTTTAAATATCAAAATAGCAGAATCGTTAGCAAAATGTCTTATTGACGGAATTATATGTAGGCATGGTTGTTCAGAAATACTGTTGACAGACAGAGAGCCAAACTAGCTTTGAACTGTTACTCCAAATCTGTAAGATGTTGCATGTAAAGAAATTGTTCACTACAACCTATAAGGCCCGAGTATAATGGTTTTTATGAAAGAATGAGTAAGACTTTAAAACCAGTACACGCAACATTGGTTTATAACAAGATTAAAGATTGGAATCATTTTCTACCTAAGGCTTTAAGAAAACCATGCATTATATCTTATAGACACACACAGTAGTTCCCACCTTTACGAATTAATTGGTTCCTGGTGACTGTTCATATGGAAATTCATAAGGCAGGAGTTTATTTGCCTTAGAAATAATGCTATAAGTGAGAGTTACGTTCATAAGAAGGAATATATAAAATATAAAATGAATATTAAATGATAAGAAAAGACTTTACTGGCCAAAGATTTTCTTTTGTCTTTTTTTTTGTTTCTTTTTGTTCCTCTAATTCAAGGAGATCGTTGGGTGAGAGTTCCATAGTGTGAGATTGAAGCAGCTCGTTAACATCACCTTCCAAAACTTCCACTTGCAACTGGTTAGCCATACCTAAGATTGCTTTAGTTTCAGAATTCACAAACTTTGTTGAGTCTTCAAAGCCTTCAAAATTATCATTAAACTGAGGACAAAGTCTATGCCATACTCCTTTCATAGTTTTTTCGGAAACTTTATGCCAGGCACTCTGCACTACCTGTGTCTAAAATGATGAATCTCTTCGAAAACTCTCTGACAGAAAAGTTCCCATCTTTATCAGTTGCTTCTATTAATATTTCAAAAGTCTCTTTGAATGTTGAAATCACTTCCTGATCCATTGGCTTAAAAGAGAAGTTGTATTTGGAGGTAAAAGGCCTATTTTTACATTAGGGCAAATGTAAGCCACTGATGAGGGATGGCTGGGTGCATTGTCAATTATCAGAAGCACTTTAAATAGAATTTGTTTTTTCTCACAATAAAGTTTAATTTCAGGAACACAATGATACATAAGCCAATCTTCAAATAGGGAACCCGTGATCCAAATCTTCTTATTTTCCTTCCATATTACTGGGAGAGTATCTTTATTAATTCCTTTTAAGCTTCTTTGATTTTCTGATCAATGCACAAATAAGGGCTTTAACTTGCAATCGCCATCAGCATAGCATTTCCTCATAATAGTAGAGTGATGCAATCTTTAGATGCTTTAAAACCTGGCATTGAGGATTCTTCTTTTGCGATGCAAGTTCTTGTAGGCATCCGTTTCCAAAAAAGCCCCATCTCATCGACGCTAAATATCTACGATGGCGAGTAATTTCCTTCTTTAATTATTTCTTCTAATTTTTCTGGATAAAATTTTGCAGCCTCACTATCTGTGCTTGCAGCTTCACCTTGTACTTTAATGTTATTCCAACCAGTTTGCTTTTTACAGCAGTCAAACCACCCACTACTTGCAGCAAAAGTCACTTTGCAGTCATCCGCTTTTTGGTCTTTCAGCATTTTAAAAATGGCTAATGCTTTAGTACAAATTGTTGCGTAGGTAATAGGCATATTTAATCATTGAGTTTTATTGCTTGTCCAAGCTGTTAACAGTTTTTCCATATGAGGAATTATACTACTTGTTTCTTTATTACACAACCATGCAGACTGTATAGATTGTGCATTTTTTACTTATTTCAAATGTTTTTCTTTATCCTTTAAATTGGTGAAAAAACTGTAGAAGTGGCAAGAGAAAACTTCTCAGAAAGAGCTTTAACAGTGCTACTCACTTGATGGCTGGTAATAAGTTCGTATTTTTTCTCTAACATAATTGCTCTCCTTTGTTTCTTTTGCTCATTTTCTAGTTTCGCACTGTTGCTTCTTTTTGACATTGTTGGAAAAGTGAAAGGGTATAGTTAAAAAGAAAACAAAATAAAAAATCAGGTATAATTGAAGAAAACTATGAATAACACACTTGCATCGCCAAGGCTCGTGAGTGATTGAGGCTCATTCGACCTGATCGTTATGTTGTTACATACTGCGTAATTCCCCATACACACCCCTAATCACCTTCATCGCGCACAATTGAAAATAAAAATTCCGAGCCAAAAAATTCGTAAAGTGAGAACTACCTGTATGTATGTATGTATATACATACATGCTTGCTAAAGAAGACTTCTTTAGCAAGCATCAGCATCTTCTCCAGAGTGTCACTGCACTCTGGACATATTATGCGAGCAAATGCTCACATAATATGTCCAAAGTATGTCAATTTTTGCTTGATGATCATTTCTTCGAAAGAGCAATTTGGCTTTATTCTGTCTTTCACTGATTTATTGGTTTGCGTTGCTGTCCATGATATTCTTAGTAAGCATCTCCAAACCCATAATTCAAATGCACTATCTTCCTTCTTTCACTCTTTCTCAAGGTCCAACTTTCAGATCCATACAGTACCACAGGGAATACCTTGTTTTCACAATTCTGATTTTTGTTGCAAGGCTTTTATCTTTAAAGATCTTGCTTAAATTTGTCATTGCTTTCCTTCCGAATAATAATCGTCTAACTTCTTAAGTACAATACCCACTTTTATATTCGGGATCATAGGAGCAATAAAAAAAATTGTTAACTACTTCCATTTTCTCCCAATCTACTTCAAAATCATAAGTTCACATGTTCCCATAACTTTTGTTTTTGAGGTTAAGTTTAAGGCCATATTTATCACTTTCTTCTTTAATTTTCATAAGAGCCTCCAAATCTTTGCATTCTGCTAGAAAGGTGGTATTATCTGAATACCTGAAATTATTAATATTTCTTGCACCAATTTAAATTCAAACTGAAGACTCCTCCAGCCCTACCATTCTTAAAATGTATTCTCTGTACAAGTTAAACAGGTATGGAGATAAAATACATCCTTGTCACACCCCTTTACCTATTGTGAAATATTCAAGTTTCCAAGATCTGTTCGGACAATAGCTTCTTGTTCATATTAATGATTCCTCAGAAGGATAATGAAATGCTCTGGTACTCCCATTGTTCTTAACACATTCCATAGTTTCACATGATCTACAGCTACAGAGTCAAAAGTTACTATAGTCAAGGAAACAAAGGTAGACATTCTTTTGATATTCCTGTGCACTTTCTATTATCTATCTCACATTGGCAATCTGATCTCTTGTTCCTCTGCTTTTTCGAAATCCTGCCTGGAATGATTCCAGTCTTTTCTGAATGATCTTAAGTAAGACTTTACTTGCATGAGAAATCAGTGCTATAGTTCTGTAATTTTTGCACTCTCTTGCATTGATTTTCTTCAATAAAGGTATATAAACTGATTTTTCCTTTTCCTAGGCCATGTAGTTGTGATCCAAATTCATTGACATAGAGCTGTTCAAATTTTAACTGCCTCTTCTCCTAGGGCTATGAGCAGTTCAACAGGTTTTCAGTCCCCTCCTGGTGCTTTCTTACTGGATAGCTGTTGCAGTGCTCACTTCACTCTCCAGTTGTATTGGCTCCTGTGTATAGTCCTGCTCTTCAAGTATCCAGTAATTTTGGAGTTCTTTCTGTAAAGGACTTCTGTATACTCTTTCCATCATTCTTTGATCTCTGCAGCTTCTGTAAGATATCCTTTGTGATTACATTCAATATTGTCATCTTGGTGCTGAACATCCCTGTCAGTTCCCTGATCTTTTTGAAAAGATCTCTTATTTTTCCTTTCTTGTTTAGCATTTTTCTTTTTTTAATAATTTTAAAGTATTTTTGCTTGTTTATTCTGGCTTGTTGTTGAAACTCTGCATTCGAATGCCATACTTCCCAAATTTCCTGTGGCATTCATTTTCCTCCTTTCCTCAGCAGTTTTGATGGCATCTTCTGACAGCCATTTAGACTTTTTCTTACAAACTGTTGGAATAGTCTTCTTTACTTCTGTTTAATTATATCTTCAATCCCTTCCCATAGTTCATCTGGTTCTCTATCAACAAATTGAGCATTTTGAATCTGTTCTGCATACTAATTTTGTATTCAGATGGTATGTTTCCAAGATCATATCTGATTGACATTTGTATTGTTTTCAATTTCCGTAATTTCACATGTATCATAGCAACTAATAATTCATAGTCACTTCCACAGTCTGCACCTGGAAAAGTCTTGACAGACTGAATTGCACTTCTCCATCTTCTTTGTTCAAGTATAGAGTCAATTTGATTTCTGTATTGTGCATCTCGTGATATCCATGTGTACAATCTCAGTTTGTGTTGTTTAAAGCAGATGTTAGCAACAAAGAATTCTCTGGACAAAAACTCAACTAGTCTCTTACCAGCAGTGTTATGAATACTTAAACCAGTTAATGAGGAAAAAGGAATAACAACCTGTTATTCCTTGTTCCTCGGTTTCTCCCACTTTTGCATTCCAATCTCCGATAAGTAGTCATAAATCCTGCTTTCGTGTTGCCTCTATTACTTCTTGTAACCTGCCATACAATTCTTCTAGTGCCTCTGTAGTGGGTGTGTAAACCTATATGAAGTTCATATTCATTGGATGTCCACTGACTTTGAGAGAAACTGGTATTTAAATTAAAACTATATATATCAGGGGCAAATATTCCAAGTGTGCAAGGTCTGCGATGCTCATCCACAAAATATCAGTATCTCCGATATTATATTTTTGCATTTATTCCCGTTAAAGAATCCCCTAATTGTTTGCAGACTTTGCATGATTCCTAAAATTAAACACAATATACTAATGCTTCATTGCCCTCTTCGAGATGTAAACATTGTGTCACATTCACGTTAATAGCCTGGGTGTGCTTTCAAATTACATATATCTTTAAGGCCTTTGAAAAGATGTAAAAAGGGCGCAGCAGGTCAAATTCTTAGCATTCTAATATTTTTAAACCACTCAGAAGGCAAAGCCAGGTGAGCTCAGAGACAGTACAAAGAGGCTGTGACTAGTTACTGTGTCAACCTATCCAACTGAACGTTGTCACTTGTCATGAGTTGAGTGCTTTTGTATCCAATGGCTGTATTACAAACAGCTGTTACACGTTTTCTGGAACTGAAAAATTGAAAGTGGATGTTAGAAGAAAAAAGCTAATTGTTTCTCTTAGCTTTTTTTTTCTTAACGGTATAAAGAAACAATTAACTTTTTTTTTCTTAATGGTTTAGAGAGATTTTTATTCTAGTCTTCGAAAACAACATACAGTAAAAAATTATCTATTCCTGAAAAAAATGAATACTTCTGTGTATTATAAAACATTGTTGATCTACAATAAAATACCAGCATATGTGAGATTGATAAGACAGAAGAACAGCTGATACTAAAAAAAACTAATCAATGTAGGATTCCAGAAAGTGTGGATAATTCCAATAATGATCATATGTTATGTATACTGAGTCTTAGTAAACAAAACAAAATTCTTAGAAAACTGTGTGAAATATACACAAACCATAGAAATACACATAACATATGCAACAAATTTTACAAGATGATTTGCTGCTCCATCAAACCATGTTTATTCCTGCCATACTCTCCATCTCCTTGTAAATTTTTTTTTTTTAAATTATGACATCATAAATTCATTTATTCACGTCTAGACTTTATAAGATCGCGCTGTTCGCTCTACCCAGCAACTTATAGGACATACATATCACAAATGTTAATTATTAATAATTCTTTTGCCATTAATGACAGTATTTCTACTCAAACTTATTCTTTCCTTTCATTTCCTATTATCACATGCCTTATAAATAATGGTTCACATATTTTCATCTTTGAGTATTTTAAATATACCAACCAAATAGAGCATTCTCCTTCATTGTTGTTTTCTAATAAATCCTAAAAGATTGTTCCCCCACTTTATGCAGAAACATTCAAAGTTAATCCTGCAATTAATTGCATTGGACCAATTAAGATGAGCATTGATGCGCTATGCACTCTCAAAACTTTCATATATCAATAAAAATGCAATCATACGGTCATGGGCGTATGATTGCATTTTTATGAAGGGGGGGGGGCCGAGAGAACTGGTCACTTCCCCTCGGATCGAGTAAAAAATTCTACAAATAATAATCTTAAGAGCGATTGAGATATGTAACCTTCTACCATGGGATGCTTTGTCTGTCTTAAAATTTTATTACAGGTTGGCCTGTTTTGGATCAAGGCAGCGTAGCCATAGAACACGTTTTATTGCAGCAATAAAATACATGTTGTTCCTGTTTTTGGTTCATTTTTTTCTGATTTTTGAAAAAAATGTTCATTACTGCTGTGAACAGTGACTAGGTCATTTGCCCTCTGTGTCTGGTGAGTCACTGAGTGAAGTGTGAATTGTAAATTTATAGTGAAACAAATTTAAACAGAAAAATATATTTTTAAAAGGTAAGTGTATGTAATTTAATATTACTTTACTTGGTAGTTTTATGATTTTTGCTTTTAAACTGAAATAATTTAATTTAGGATTTTGGGATTAATTAATTAATTGATTTTTAATAAAATATGCCAGTCAACTTTTTTATATATGAAATTGTGCTAAAAACTATTAATTCCAAATACTTTTTTTTTCAAGAATTAAAGATCATTAAAATTGATGTAAAATGAAAATAATGTATTTATAGTTTACATTGACAAATAATTACATCAAAAAATGCTAAAAGACATTTATTGATGTAATTATTTAATTATAAAAATGTATTGATGTAATTATTTGTATCTGAGCTTTTTGTCCCCCCCCCCCCCAGAAAAGTTCTGCAGACGCCCATGCATACAGTCAAATTGACATATAATTTGTTGTGCAGGTTGTGTAACCCGCACTACAAATTTATATATATATATATATATATATATATATATATATATATATACACACATACATACACAAATACATATGCATATATCAGTAGTGTCAAGTACCCATTTCGGTTCGGTGTGCTGTCGTGTGGGTTACAGAACCATGGCTACAAATTTCACATCAATTTGAATGTTTGCATAGGCATCTGCAGAAAATTTTCTAGACACAGAGGGCAAACGAACTGGTCACTGTTCACAACAGTAATGTCACAATAGTTTGCACAAATCAGAAAAAGATGAACCAAAAACAGAAACACGTGTTTTATTGCTGCAATAGAAACACATGTTCTATGGCTACCCTGCCTGGGCCGAAACAGGCCAACCCATAATAAAATTTTAAGACAAAGTGTCCAATGTTTGAGGGGGTAAGATTGCATGTCTCAATCACTTTTACGATTATGATTTGTGGAATTTTTTACTCGAACTGGGCACTCTCCTCTTGGGTGGGGAGTGCCCAGTTTGCCTACCTCTGCAGACGTCCATGAGAGTATGGTTGCATTTTTATCAATGTATGAAGGTTTTGAGAGTGCATAGCTCATCAGCTCTCATCTCAATTGGTCCAATGCAATTAATTGCAGGATAACTTTGAATACTTCTGCACAGAGTGGGAGAACAATCTGTTTTAGAAAACAACAATGAAGGAGAATACTATATTCATATCAATTTGAACATACGCATAGGCATCCACAGAAAATTTTCTAGACACAGAGGCATGTTTCTATAAAACAGGTTGGCCTGTTTCTATGAAAGGAAAGAATAAGTGGGAGAAAAAATACTTTCATTAATGGCAAACGAATTATGAATAATTAACATTTGTGATATGCGTTTCCTATAAGATGCTGGGCAGAGTGAATAGCACAATCCTATAAAGTCTAGACATGAATAAGTGAATTTATAATGGCATAATTTAAAAAAAAAAAACTTACGAGGAGACGGAGAGTATGGCAGGAATAAATATGGTTTAATGGAGCAGCAAATCATCTCGTAAAATTTGTTGCACATGTTATGTGTATTTCTCTGGTTTGTGTATATATCGCTCTGATTTCTAAGAATGTTCTTTTGTTTACTGAGACTCAGTATATACATAACATCTGATCATTATCGAAATTATCCACATTTTTGGGAATCCTACATTCATTAGTTTTTTTTTTTTTTGGTATCAGTGGTTCTTCTGTCTTATCAATCTTGCATATGTTGGTTTTGTTGTAGATCAACATCTCACAATACAGAGAAGTATTCATTTTTATTCAGGAATAGATAATTTTTTACTGTCTGTTGTTTCCGAAGACTAGAATATAAATATCTCATTACCATTAAAAAAAACTTTGCATCCTCAATAGATGCTATACTACACAAGAGAGAAACAATTAGCTTTTTTCTCCTAAGATCCACTTTCAATTTTTCAGTTCCAGAAACATGTATAACAGCTGTTTATGATACAGCCATTGGATACAGAAAGTACTCAACTCATGACAAGTGACAACATTCAACTGGATTGGTTAACACAATAACTAGTTACAACCTCTAGGTGCAATTGTCTCTGAGCTCACCCAACCTCACCTTCTGAGCAATTTAAAAATATCAGAATGCTAAGAATTTGACCCACCACGCCCTCTTTACATCTTTTCAAAGGTGTATGTATTTTGAAAGCAATCCGTGCTATTAAAGCAAATGTGACACAATGTTCACACATCAAAAAGTGTCCTCTTCATAAAGCACTAATGCTTCATGAAGAGGACACTTTTTGATGTGAGAACATTGTGCTCGTGAAGAGGACAATGAAGCATTAGTATGTTGTGTATTTAGGATATTATGTAATTAGTATATTTAGGAATCATGTGAAGTCTGCAAACAATTAGGAGTCTTCAAGGAATAAATGCAAAAATATAATATTGGTGATACTGATATTTCGTGGATGAGCACTGCATGCCTAGCACACCCGGAATATTCGCCTCTGATATAGATATCAATTTTAATTACATATATAATTCACTAGCTATATGACCTGTAATAAAAACTTACCAACTGCTCTATATACAAGAGCCTTGAGTGCCTCAACTTCAGTAACCATTTCTGCTAATTTAAAATGAATTGCTTGATTGTGTATAATAGGTTTCCCAAACGCTTTTCTCTGCATACAATATTCTGTTGTTTCTGATAAGATATTTAATAACTGCCTTACGACTAGACAAAAAAATAAAGGAATATGAGTATAATGGATTGATAAGCATTTATTATGATAATTACCACCAAGTTAAAGTAATAACTTTAAATTTAAAAAATAAACCAAGATAATTACCAATATTTCAATACTGAGGTCATCATCTTGAGTGAGTGTGTGTGTTGTAAAGAAACAAGCTATATTACAAATACATAGTATACAAAATCAATAATTTAGTCACCTGTTAACACTGTTAGTTTGACCTCTGGTGAAAAAAAAAAAATCAAAGCTAGAATCCCTATGTGGCTAGACATCAATATCAGTTAATTAAATCAAAAACAAAAAAAAAAAACAGCATTAGTGGTGGCCAAATCAATATCTGAAATAAAAGCATAAATTACTGAAATTATCAATACCTGAAAGTATTGCCTGAGTTGGAGACTGCTGGAGAACTGAAGCAAAAGTTATGAGGATTGAATGTAGAAAGTTTTCCCACTTGGTTATAATTTAAATTAAACTTGCCAAAACATTATATTTTTGTTTAATCCTTTAACCACCACTACTCAGACCAGTTTCAAATTTTATTCAGGTTTCATGTAACGCATAGCAATCAATTCGGTGGACTAGGAGAGGGGGGGGGGGGATCTTGGATAAATTAAATAAATTCTTTAATTTTGCAGGGGATTTAAAAGTGGCAATAAGGTTGTATTTTTTGTAGTTTTCTGCTTATTTTCTCTGATCCCCTCTGATGTATGGAATGGCTACAGTTTTTGCTATATATTATTTTTAGGTATATTGTATTACTGATAACTTGTAATTTATGCTTAAGGGCTTGCTTACTGGAGCAAATTGTTATTATTGTTTTTGAGGGTGTTAATGACTCCAAGTTTTGTGTTGGGTCGCAGTAAGAATTTACATGTAAACATTGGCCACTATGTGTAGGCTTAAGGAAGACAGTAAAGGGAAGACATGCAACAAGTGCATCCTGAAATGAAAGAATGTTCTGATTTTCAATTTTAAATTGAAATTTTCAATGATTTTTTGTTTGTTCAGGTGGCTGAGGAAGGTGTTTGGCAGCCATGGGGCTAAATAGTGAAAATATAGAAAAGAATACCCTAGTCAGAATACAATCTGAATAAAGGCAGGGAGTTAAGTATAGGGTTAACCTACTTACCCTGTAAAACACCCACTGTTTTGAAAGTGAATAGAATTAAATCATATGACCGAAATGAAAATGATGGATGAAGGCAGTTCAAATAGAATATGCAATGACACAAGAGATCAGAGAAAGGAGTAATATAATAGATACCAAATAAGTAACAATATAGTATAATATTTAAATAACAGCTTTATGCATATAAGAGAAAACTAAACAGATTTTATTACTCCTATATATTTTGCTCACTATATCATGAGCTTCATTCAGGGAGAAGGCAGAAGAAATGTGTCTCATCATAGATGTACAAGGTGGAGGAAACCCAGAGTTCAAGAGATGCAAGTACAGTTGTATAAAAATAAATAAATAAATTACAAACAATTAATAGCAATCACTTCCCAAAACTCAGAGATAGGTTCGATTAAGGCTAAGACAAAAGATGTAGGGCTTAACACAATTCAAGAAAGAGATGATCAAATTTGAACCTACTGTAGTGTAGCATCTTGGTTCAGTTCCAGTGATCTGTCTAGTGTTGTGTTGATAGCATGAGAAGAAAGCCTGAACCTTCTGATTCCATAATTCTTATATAATCTTGATGCTCTTTATTCTTATCATAGCAGAACATCCAGTCTGTCCAAAGTAGCAAAGATGACAAGAACAAGGTATTTGATAAACACCAGGCAAGGATAGAGGTGGTAGTATATCTTTGCGGATGGTAAGAAAGAAGACAACTTCTTGGCTACTACGAAGTGGTATACAGATTATATCTGCAAATAGCCCTTGCTATTTTTTCTTTTTTTTTAATATTTATCCCACATATCATAGGTAAGAGAACTTGTAGCACATCAGTGCTGTGTGTGCGAGGTACAGATAAGGGTTGAGAAAGAAGAAATCTATTGACATTCTTCTTAAGGTTGTAGGTTGAAATTGTTGGGAAGCACATCATGGGGATGGCTGTTCCAGAGGACAGAGGTAGATGGAATAAATAAGGACGAGGAGAAGCAGGATCAATGAGTTTGCAGTTGTACTGTAAAAGGATGTTAGAAGCTGCTATTCTTGTTTTAAATAGATTAACAGCAAATGGAGAAATGACATGTGCTAATTTACTGGAGCAGTAACCATAGAAGTAGAATGAAGTGAACCTGTGAGGGACGGATCATCTATGAGGTGAGTTGCTCTCTTCTGGACAGAATCAAGAATTTTCAATCTACAACCAATGCGTTAAACACTTATCCCCATTCCATTCTTCAATGGGATAAGGATAACCTAGTAACTTTCAATGCTGCCAAAACATCTTCACTTTTCTCCCACAAAAGGGATCTCAGCTCACCTTCTGTCATCCTCAGTAATACACGCATCAGACAAGAAACTCTCTCTCCTTGGACTTACATTTACCAAGAAGAAATAGTTTCCTGTCTGATGTGTGTGTGTATTACTGAGGATGATGGAAGGTGAGCTGAGATCCCTTTTGTGGGAGAATAGGCAGGATGTTTTGGCAGCACTGAAAGTTACTAGGTTATCCTTGTCCCACTGAAGGATTGTATGGAAATAAGCGTTTAAGGCACTGGTTGTAGATGATCTTGATGTAAGAGATGTTTGCAAACTACATGGTTTGTCAAAGGAATAAGGTGAAATGAAGAACAATGTCATTGGCAATGCTATGGATAGGATTTGTAGTGAAAGAGAGGAGGTTATTTACATATAAGAGAAAGAGTTTTGAGGGCAGATGGTCCAAGATTTTTGGTCCTTTTATAAGTTTGTCCAAGGGAACACTCATCCAATCTCAATTTGTCCTATCGGACATTTCGTCCAAGAAGGCGTATTATATCTTGTTCATTCTACCTCTGTTCTTCCTTCAGGGAATCCGATGAACCTCCAAAGTGATGGATGGTACACCACCCTGAACTTTCATCAAAATCAATTTATCCCATCGATCATTTTGTCAAACCTCAATTTGTTACTATATATCACACCTATATATCACTATGTCCAACCTAGATTTTTCCAATCAGCAGTGAAAACGCAAGAGTGATTCTGAGCCACTTGTTTTAATTTGTACAAATTTCTACAAGATATGTATGTGAGCATTTAATTATAACAAATCAAATAAAGAAACAACAGGACATTTCGTCCAATTATTTTCAATTGTACAAATAGAATTGGACGAAATGGCCTACTGGACGAGAAAAGTAATGGACAAAATCGAGGGAATGGGCGAGATTTTGATTGGACGAACTGCCCTGAAACCAAGAAAGAGGGTAGATGACAGAATGGAGAAATGAGGCACTCCTACATTGATAGCAAAGCTCAAAAAGAGGGTACTATCCACCATGACAGTGAACGACCAGTTAACCTATAGTACATTTGTACCATGGATGGCTAAGGATTTTGTTTTTTCCCATTTTTATCTAATTTATATTTCGTAATTAATTTTTTATTTATTTTTTACACAGTCCAAAAACCCTGCTCTATAGAGACCAAACATGGAACTTTTTCAAGCCACTTCAGGCCTCCAATAAGTGGGGTGGTGGTCTCACAGCAAGCAATGAAATTCATCTTCCACCCAAACATCTTACATGTGTGAGACTTATTTAAATATTATACTATGTCTAACATGCATACTCTATTAAATATCTAGTAAGCAACAATATGTTATAGCACAATAGAAATCAGAACATGTTTGGAAGTGTCTCATAAGAAATTGGGACATTTAAAGAAGCAGTAATAGGATTCAAACTCCTAAACCAAACAATATTCATGCACAGAATAAATGGAAATTATTTAATATATCACTTATTTGTATTTATGCACCTACAGAAAAAATAGTGTATTAAGTGAAAGATCTTTTCAATGAAGAGCTGAAACAAATATATATAACAACCACCCAGAAATGTAAAAATAGTATTTTGTGGGATTTCAATGCAAAATAAAATGATAAATTATCTTCAGATTGATAATAGATGAAAATAACCTTAATGAAAGCAACATATTTAGGATAACAGAGGCTGCTATTAGCAAAAAATGACAATAAACAGGCTATACTTCCCACATTAAAACATGCATAACGTAGGTGCTCAATGATGGAATTACTCAAAATCAAATGAACAATTTGATGATTGGTAAAGCACATGGGTTAGATTATTATTATTATGATTCTCTGGGACCTCCAGGAATTGAAAGATCATTGAGGAAGGCTGTACCTCACCCAAACTAGTTGTGATACCTTCCCTTAAAAACTCATGAACACTAGATGCACTTACAACTTCAACTGACAAACTATTTCACTCACTTGCTGCTCTGCGAGAGAAAAATCTAGCTCTTACCACAAATAAACTTAACATCCATGGATGCCTCCATGTTCTCTTTCTACCTTCCATATAACAAAAAAAAAGCTTCATTAGAAGATATCCTATAATGCCAGCCTGGTTGGCAGAGTGGTTAGAGTATCCTCTCTCCAGCCAAAAGACTGCAGGTTCGAATCCCGCCATGTTTGTTTGTGAAAATACTAGTGGTGGTGATGATGGTCGGCGGTAGATGGCGTTAGTGTAGATGATGAAGGTAGTTGCAGCTGGTGGAAATGGAGAGTTGTAGAGGTGGCCTCCCTTGATGAGTCTTTGGACTCCCTGGAGGTGTTATGTAATAATAATACCCATTCAGAAGTTTATAGACCTCTATTATATCACCTTCCTTTCTCCTACTAACCAGGGTCTGTAGTCCACATAGCAGCCTCATCTCTGTCCTTAAGCTAAATTCCATAATCTGGATATAATCTTTGTTACTCTTCTTTGCACACTTTCCACAGCTTCATTATCACCTTGGAACCAGGAGACCAAATCTGCACACAACAGTCCAGGTGCAGTCTTATCAAGGCCTTGTAAAGAGATGTAATGGGAGTCAGAAGCAGCATAAGGAGATTGTAATACTTTTCATGATATATTAAATATTGAAAAATAATGTCAAATGAAAGAGAGAAATGGAAGAAAGCAACCAAAGCTAGATATTAGGATGAGAGAGCACACTATCTGAAACTAATGAAATAAACTATCAGAGAAAATTAACAGCCATAAGGTAGAGATGAATCAATACTACAAAAAGTATCAGGAAATTAAAACATACTCCTGTCAGCATCAAAAAACAATGGAAAAATAACAAGAGGAGACTGACAGATGAAGAATATCAGATGGCTGTGGAGAAATGGAACATAGTGAAGATGAAAATGATGCAAAGGAAAACCAGAACCTGTGCCACAAACAAAAGAAAACAAGTCATGGGAATTTGTAGAGCAAAACACTAAGAAAGGGGTGTTCAAATATTTTATTGTGCAGCTAATTTTTTTGTAATGGTACTTCATCTATATTTTTTTTAGGATTGGATACAGGTATTATGGTTCAAATTTCAAAATACACATACAAAGGCAGTCTAAGTCAGCAGGTTCAACTCTAAAATTGAGTTCTCAAACATGTCGAAAGGTTTATGTGTTTGTCATACATGTTGATTGAATTTTAATGGTATAGATGCAAACATAGAAAATAACTATTTATTGACTTAATTGCTAATATTTTGCTGGTATTCTATCCAGCATCTTCAGAGCACACAAACAAAGTTTGTTACAGTAATGAGACAACCACAATCCGGTATAATAATGGGACTAGTATGAGCAATTGCATGCAACACAAAGATTAAAGTCCTAATTAGGTGCCATCTAAGTTGGGAAAAAAAAAAAAAAAAAAAACGAGAGAGAAAGCAGGTATTAATTTGGTCTTAGAATGACTGTTTCCCAAATCTTTGGTAGATTTATACAGCCATACTTGTTGAGGTTTGGGGTATGTTTCAAGGCTTCTGTTGATTCCAGGAATTCCACAGAAGCTTTTAACAAGTCAGAGAAGTTGTTCCTGGAATCAACAGCAGCCTTGAAACATACTCCAAACCTCAAGAAGTATGGCTGTATAAATCTACCAAAGATTTGGGAGACAATCATTCTAAGACCAAATTAATACCTGCTTTCTCTCTCATTTTTTTTTTTTTTCCAACTTAGATGGCACCTAATTAGGACTTTAGTCTTTGTGTTGCATGCTACAATTGCTCATACAAGTCCCATTATTATACCGGTTTGTGGTTATCTCGCTACTGTAACAAACTTTGTTTGTGTGCTCTGAAGATGCTGGATAGAATACCAACGAAATATTAGCAATTAAGTCGATAAATAGTTATTTTCTTATCAATCTGTGTTCGCATCTATAGTATTAAAATTCAATCCACATCTAAAATTGAGTTGTTTTGCACTGGATTGTAGTTTGTAAATATGCTGTGAAAACTGTTTTATGTATCTGTCAAAAAATGTGAAAGGTCTGTGAACTAAGGACAAATGAAAGAATGAGAATATTAGAAGTGCAAGAGGTGTAAAGACTAGAGCATTCAAACAATTAGAACAGCATTACCAAAAATAACCAAAAAAACTGATGAAAGTGCTAGTAATGAAAAATAGAATGGAAAAACTCAGGCAAGAGCCAATGCAAATGAAGCACATGGAGGATGAAATCAAACATCTGAAGAAGCAAATGAAATCAGTAAGATGAAGGAAGTGCTAAAGGATGATCATGTATGGATTCAATCATTAGAGCTGTGGTAAGCATCATAGTGCACAAACATATTTACCAGGTGGCAAAGTGAGGTAGGTTTTGAATGGAACAAATGAACATACAGAGAAAGTGGTAGTTGCAGAAGGAATGATTTAAAAGGTAAAAGAAAGAATGCAGAAAGAGATTTGAGGAATTTGTTACAAAACATGAAGAAAAAATAGCATTGTTAGGAAAATGGTTGGCACGTTGCCCAGGGATGATAATAATGAGTTGAGAAGGAGAGCAGAAATAGGATGTTGAGATGGCTGAATAATGTGGGGCAAACGGTGTGAAATGAGTATATGGAGTGAATATGAAGAGGTCTGGTGTTGAACATTTGTAGAAACTGCTATTTACTGAGAGTGCAGAGAGTCAAGATAAGGTGAGCGTGGAAGGATCAGAGAGAGATTAAGAAGGGGATTGTAGGACAGGTGGAAGATGGACATACAAAGGAAGAAAACAATTATGTCAGTGCAGAGTGATGGAATGCATGAGAGTGAGAAAGATGTTAAAAAGTCAGAGTAAAAACTAGGAATGCGAGTGATCAGAGCAGGGAGGACAAATATAGTAACGAGAGAGAGAAAGATGGTGGTGGTGGATTGCTTCAAAGAGAGTGGGATTGTTATACTAATACAGGAATATCAGAAATAAAGGAGATTTTATTATTATGTAAAATAATAGGTTGTAAATCTATCCATAAAAGGTTGTAAACCTATAATATATTGGCACCTTGGATAGGCTAAAGATTTTTTTCTATTTTTTATTGATTAATTTTCCTTTTGCATTTTTATTTATTTTTTATACAGTGATAACCTGCTCTAGGGATCAAACAAGGAACTTTTCTTTTTCAGTCACTTTAGGCACCTAATAAACAAGGGAGTGGTCTCAACACCAGACAATGAAATTCATCTCAAGGAATTGTGTCTGAAATAGAAAAATAAGGGAGATTTTAATTATAAGAATGTGGATTGGAAGGAAAAAATAGCACATAGAAACAAGGAGATTTAATCAGTTTATTTTCCAAGGGATAACTACTTTAAGCAATGTGTGATGGAACAACACAATGTCTAAGCATTGGACTTGGTAATATCTTTACAAGATGTAATTATGAATGAGGTATTAACACTGCCACTGGTTGGTGACAATAGTCAAGAGATACCGATTTAGGAGATAGACAGGCAGGAGTGGACTGCTGTCAAGAGGGATGTGTGTGAAATTATAAAGAAAGTGATTATGGGAAGGTCTGTAGTTACCTAGCATCGGTACCATGGGATGATAAGTCGATGGGAAAAAAAGATTGGAAATTGATGACACATCTGACACAAGCAATGTATGGCAGTATACCAAAAGTTAGACAAATAAATAGGGTGGGAATGAAAGTAAAATATCAGGCAAGCAGTATCAGAAAATAAAATGTTATGATGTTGTTTTAAATAACTGTTTCACAAATGCATTTTAAAATATCCTTAAACACTGGTGTTATGGAGGAGATATAAGATGCTCAGTAGCGATTAGATGCATGAGCAGAACGAAAAAGGCACTAAAATATGACAAGCATGGTAGAAAGGGGGGGGGGGGAGTATGAGAAGAAAAAGGTCAAAGAAAATTCAAATGAGTAGGTAACTGTTAGGTTCAAAGAATAATGTAGGAGAGAAAGGTACTGAGTCCAAGAAAAGAAGGGTGACCAATGGGGCCCAAGTGCAGAGTTCTGTATTTGGGTCACTGTTCTGATATTGGAGATGATCCAGATGTAATATTCAGTTTATTTATTTGCTAATAAATAAATAGCTAAACACACAAATTTGGAGAGGATACTGCGGATATAGATCTCTGCATACTTTTTTGATCAAATCAGTTCTATGGGCAAATAATAATGGGCATCAATTCGATTTTGTCAAGTGTAGGCAATTCATATGTCACAAAAATCATTCCTCAACTGACCATAGAATAATGGAATGATCAAAAACTGCAAAATACAAAAAATAAGCACATTTCAGGTTTATTTTGCAAACAATTTTTTAAAGGATTACAAAAAAATACCTATATGATGCCTGAAGCAATACTACAACAAAACAATGCTGTTGAATAACAAATTAACAATGATAGGAATTTTCCATTAGATGAGAAATTCCTGTTGTCTCTTGTGGCTAGAATTTCCAGTAGACAACAGGAGAATATGGTGCTAACCGAGAAATATACTTCAAGTTGAAAGCATATTTTTCAGTTAGCACCATCTGCTAAAATACATACATAACATAAACATCTATGTAAACTATATATGCAAAATAAAAATTCAAGGATTATCCAACATTTGTGATCAGCTTAAAAATGAATAAATGTGACAGTTAATAAAGAGTTAATAAACTGAACAAGTAAGAATATGTTTTAAGCATGACGTCTTAAAAAATTCAATATGTATTAAAAAAAATAGTGGATCACACACACCAAGAACACATCCACCTAATCTTTCATCTTGAAATTGAATCATCTGATAGGTAAATCCTTTTCCTTCTTCTCCTATAATATTCTTTGCTGGTACACGCACATCTTCAAAGAATATCTGAGCTGTATCTGAAGAATGCATGCCCAATTTGTTAATCTTGACTCTTTGCACACCTATTGAAAAGTGGAAAGGAAATTAAACTACAACTAAACAACAACTGTTAAAATCATAAAAGTATTCAAATGCACTTTTATGATTTTAGCCACTTTTAACAAACAATAAAGATCCAGTGAAACCTCAGTAATTCATTAACTTGTGGTGCATAAAGTGATGAATTCACTGAGGTAAACATAAAATTGTGGCATTCATCTCTAAACACATCATGGATCTCTTTCAGCCAATATACTTTTATGATTAAACAAACACACAACAACCATAATAGGTTTTAATAAGTAAATGATGCCAAACCTTCAGACTTGAATATTCCATCATCAGAATTGAAAGCTCTTACCTCCTTAAAACGTAATAGAAACATACGGCACTAGAACCAGCAAGGGAAATACCACTGCTGCTCTAGATGCCAATTCATACAGCCAAAAAATGAATTTAGTACTCCGAGATCGAAATACATATGTCAAACTTGATTATGATCCTACAAAAAGACAGAAAGCTCAAGAAACTCAACAAGTTACTTGATGAAACCACTTCCTTAGACGAAGAAACAATAAAAAATTCAGGACATACTATGCTAGGCCTCCTAGAACATATGGTTTACCTAAACTTCACAAGAACAACGTTCCACTCAGATCCATCATGGATTCTATTAGCAGCCCGACTTACAAATTATCAAGCCTCTCATAGGCTACTAAGCCTCATCAATTAAAAATTCCACAGAGTTTCACACAAAAATAAAAAACCGTTGGAAACTGACATGCTAATTAGCTTGGACATTCCGTCTCTCTTCACTAATATTCCCCATAAGGAAACAATACACTTGTTAACCCCAAAATTTCCATCCGATATTGTTGAATTATTCAAATTTGTTATTACATTTGGATACTTCACTTGGAAAGAGAAAATTTACAGGTAAGAGGAAGGAACAGTAATGGGGTCTCCCTTATCACCAAACTTAGCCAACCTGTTTCTAGAATACCTTGAAGAAAAAATTTTCATGTTTCAACCTAAATCAAAAATTTGGGGCTATGATATGTGGATGACGTCTGGGGTCATTCTGAACAAGAACTACACTTGTTTCTAGATGAAATAAACCTTCTTCATCCTCGCATCAAATTCACACTAGAAAAAGAATCTCCACAGAGTATCTCCTTTCTGGATTTACACATCCAAAGAAAAGAAGATTGTTCCATCTCCACTTTTGTCTATCGCAAGCCGACATTTTCAGGTCACTACATTCACAATTCTTCTGCTCATCATTCATCTAAAAAATTTGGCATCATTAAATCATTAGTAGCCAGAGCACACAGATTCTGCTCCTCCGAAGAAACTCTAAATAATCAAAAATACAGCCATATACTACATGGATACACTCGTAAAACAACTCAAAAAATCATCAGTCACTTCCCCACACATCAACCTAGACAAGAACAAGCCCATAGGATTGCCATACCTTATGTCAAAGGCATCTTCGAACATCTTTCAAAAATTATGAAGAAATACAAACTTGCTACTACCTACCAACCAATCAACCAAATCTATAACTTGTTACCTTTTCCTAAAGACAAATTCTTACCTATGATGCTACTGGCATGTATGAGGTTCCATGCTCCTATAAATTGTCTTACTATGGACAGACAGGTAGATCTGTTAATAAACGCATTTCGGAACATCAAGATCATATCTATCTTATCAAACCATAGAAATCTGGCATCGCACAACATGAAGTTGAAAACCCAAACCATAGGATCCATTGGAAAAAGACCAAACTTCTACATAGATCTTTATAATGCTTATATGACGAAAGTGCATGAACGCTTATATGAAGAAAGTGCTGAAACCCTATGTCACAGACCCAACTTCAACTGTAATGCCATTCTTACTATCCCTAAAGTCAGTCATCATATGACATTATAAATTGTGTAAAATAATTTTTATATATGTGATCTCATTTTAATGTAATTTTTTTTTTCCAAAATATATTTTAATTTAATTCTATAACATGCCATTGTAATCATGCACCCTAACTGTATGTTATTCCTAGTATTGTTTGAATTAACTGTACTGATGATGTCTTATGATACTTAGGATGAATTATTTACTTATTAAAACTTATTACTGTGGTTACGTGTGTTTGTTTAGTCATGAATACTCCACAGGTTTCACTGTACAATAAATATACTTTTATAATTATACTAGGTCAGAATTATGAAGAAAGTTAATTCCATATTTATTGTATTATCTTTTTTTTTTTTTAATATTAAATTTTTAAATTCCAAAACAGAGATCATTGCATTTTTGTTGAGCTGAAGTTCAGCATTACCTAAAAAAAAAAATTTCATTTTCTAAGCAGAGCTCTATGTGAGACATGGACATACACAAAATCCATAATCAAGAAATCTTTTGAGATGTGGTGCTATAAGAAACTATCATCATGACCATCAATTTCCTGATATGTACCCCCAAGGGATGTTTAGGTTACAATGACAGCACTACATGATTAAGTTTACATTATTATTAATCTTCTATCCACAATTTTCCTCCAAATTAGTCTATTACTTGTAAGCACTCCAATATTGTCATATCTAACATTTCATTCTTCTAAGGCAGTTCTGAGTGAATCAATCACCTAGACCTTGGTCTTCCTCTGGGTCTCTTACCTGCCATCTTGGCCTCAAACACCTGTTTTGCTAACCTTTCCTCACCCTTTCTATTTAAGTGGTCATACCACTTTACATTGGCTCTACTTACACATTCTTGAATACCAATAGTGTCAAGTTCCCTTCTAATATCTTCATTTTTAATACGATTCTGCCCTTTGATGTCATCGGTTCACTCCCATAATTTTTCTCAGAAGCCAAATCAAAAACCATATCTGTAGTCTCTAGTCTTTGATCAAGTACTTTATTTCTAACGCAACTCTTGATGCATAATTTAAAACTGATTTGAACACCATCTTGTATACTGCTAATTTGGTGTTTTGACTAATTTCTCTTTTATTCCATATAAATTTATTTCAGCTGACTATCCACTATACCAGCTTAGCTTCTATTGACCCAATCTTGTATTTTATTCCTAACCAATCTCTCCAACATGAAGAACCTGGTTAAGAATTTCTGTCCTAAAACCATGCTTGTGGAATAGTACTATTTTGTCTTCTTTCCATTCCTTAGAAACCTTACCCATTGTAAGCCTTCGATTAAATAAACAGGTCAAGGGCATAGCTAACTATTGTGCACATTCCTTAAAAATACATGGTGATATGCCAACCACTTCCACAGCCTTATTAACATCTAACCCAATCAACACCTGATACACCTCTGATTCTTTCACTTCCAATTCTCATAATACTTGCCTCCCTTCTACTTATTGCATGGCATTACAGTATTTACACCAGTATGCTATACACCGATAAAGTGCTCATTCAATAATTCCACTATATCCTTTGCAACGGTCACTCTGATGCCATGACTATCCATGAGTGTTAACCTGTCATAATTCTTCTTCTTGCTTGACAGGGAGAATTCCATTGAATTAACCTTGGTCTGACCAGCCAATCTCCTTTTATACTGCACCTTTTCTTTCTTTACCATGTTCCTCACCTTCCAAGCCTGCACTTTACTCTTTGTGGATCTGATTGCCAACACTATCTTGTACCTCCTACATAACATTTTATTTTCCAACACAGCTTGCTTGATTTCACTGTTAATCTATCTATTTCACTCTTACTCTATTTGCTCACTTGTGTCAGATACTGCCTTATGAATTTCCATGCACTGTCAATATTTTTTCTACACAGATCATCTATATTGATGCTAGTTAACTACAGGACTTCCAATAATCACTCACCTTGTTTAGATTATATTTGGTCATTCAAACATATAATTAAATTGTAATATATATTGATCCTTAATTGACCATGATTTATAAACATTTAATACCAACAAGTTATGCTGACAGGACTTCTTCAAGGTTTATAACGGTAAGAGGGAAAAAACTCAAAGTGGCTAGTACAGAGAAAATGGAGTAACACTATCGTATAAATTAAACATTAAAACAGAACACGTAACATTACACACAAGGAGCATGTTGTGCTAGTCACTGTTATGAGAGCACGTTCTGTAGTTTTGAGCGAAATTAAATTCTGGCAGACTGAGTGATCTTATTAAGGTTTCCATATGTCAGCTATTATCATTCCCTGGTTTCTGTTAAGATTTTCTCCAGAACGGAGGACTACAATGGCTTCTTTGAAGTTTCTGCAACAGAAATCTTCTTCTAGGTAAGGCATGGAGCTGCTATCCCAATCAGTGGTATGGTTAGTAATTGCAAAATGATAGGCTAGACCTCAGTTGTCTGTTATGTTGTTATTAACATCTCCTATATGTTCTTTTTTTATGGATTTTGAGGCTTCTCGATGTCTGTCCTATATAGTTTAGACAGATTTTCCATTAATCTCTTTGGCACTCTTAAAATGTGACAGACAGTCTTGACCGGTTTGAATACAACTCTGATGTTGAATCATCATCAAATTCCTGCCATGTAACCTCAAGGGTGTACAGGATATGATAGTACTACATGAAAATAATTACATCATTACTAACTTCCTATCTACAATTTTCCTCCAAATCAGTCTGTTACTTGTCAAGACTCCAACATTATCAGATCTTATATTTCTATCGTCTAAGGCACTTTCTACCGTATCAATCCACTTATGTCTTGGTCTTCCTCTGGGTTGTTTTGCTGGCAACCTGGCAGAGAACACTTGTTTTGCTAATCTTTCTTCGCCAATTCTGTTTAAGTGACCATACCACCTGAGATTAGCTCTGCTAACACTGTATGCTGACAATGTCAAGTTCTTTCCTAATATTCTCGTTTTTAATATGATACTGCCATTGATGCCATCTGTACATGCTTATAATCTTTCTCAGGACTGTCATATCTGCGGTCTCTAGTCTTTGGTCAAGTGTTTTACTTCTGACCCAGCTCTCAGATCCATAAGTTAAAGCTGGTTTGAACACCGTCTTGTATACAGCTAATTTAGTGTTCCGACTAATTTCTCTCTTATTCCATATGAATTTATTCAAATGACTTCCCATCATACCAGCTTTGTTTATTCTGTTGGCTATTTCCATATTTAATTTACCATCTTCAGTAAAAATCGTACCTAAGTAGCTGAAATGTTTTACTTGTTCCACAGGTTCTCCATTCACAACACAGTTGACATTTTCAACGATTCTGCCTATTTTCATTGTCTTTGTCTTTTTATTGCTGACCTTCGTACCATATCTATTACAACAGTTATTCATTTTAGTCAGAGAATCTTGCAAACTTGTAGCAGATTTATTTAGAAGTATAACATCATACGCATAAAGCAAACAGCTGACATTAACATACTCCAATTTTGATATCATGTTTAATACCACTTTCCTTTATAATGTGATCCATATAGATAATGAATAACAGAGGGGATAATGTGCATCCTTGTCTCACACCAGATTTAACATTAAACCATCTTCCTGTACTTCCTTCAATTCTAACTGCTGACTTACAACTCAAATAAAGACTAAGTATTGCTTGATATAATGCCCCATTGACACCATATAACTGTAGCATACTGAATAGCTTCTCTCTTGGCACCCTGTCATATGCCTTTTTCAAATCGACAAAACTTAAATACAGATCTTTGTTATATTCCTCCCATGATCTCCCCACTATTTGTCGTAAAGTGAAGATCTGATCCTGACAGCCTCTATTTGACCTGAATCCAGCTTGTTCTTCACCAAGCTTTTCTTTCAAAATTGGGAATTCGTCCCTCTGTCCAGGCATTCTGAACTATGCAGCGCAGCCACTGTAAGACTTTTATACCACCATTCTTCAGCATTTCTGGTCGAATATCATCTACTCCTGCTGCCTTTCCACATTTCAAGCCTTTGATGGCTTTTTCTACTTCAAGTATGGATATGTATTCCTGACTGCATGCCTGGTCACTGTTTTTTTATCACTGTGCTGTCATCACTGCTTGTTTCATTTAGCAAATTTTCAAAGTAATTACTCCATACTTCAAGGATATCTTTTTCTCCCATTTTCATGTCACCTTTATCATCTCTAACTCCTTTTACAGCACTCTTTCCTCCATTCCTAAGCTTCTTCAACAACCTCCAGAATATTTTGCCACCTTCTTGATATTTATTTTCTATGTTCTTGCCAAAATCCTCCCATGACTTTTGTTTAGCTGGTTTCACACATTGTTTAGCTTTCTTACATTTGTCTCTGTATTCTCTAAGAGCACAAGCTGACTTATTTGCCAGGAACTTTTGATATGCTTTCTTCTTTTTCTTTACTGCCACTTTAACTTCCTGTGTCCACCATGGAGTTCTGAATTTTCTATCCTTGCAGTCAACCTCACCACATGCCTCTCTGGCTGAATCAGAGTTTTCTTCAAGACTTGCCACTGAATCTCCAAGGTTTGGTTTCTGTTCTCAAACTGTTTCATTTTTCCTTCAATAATCTTTGTGTATTTTAGTCTACAGTTCACATCTGAGAGCTGCTCAACTTTTATTCGCTTTAAAACTTTCTTACATGTCATTCTTTTCAATGTGAAATTCAATTTTATCCTGCTCAAGACTAAATAGTGATCACTTCCAATTTCAAATCCTGTGTACACTCTGGTGTCCTGCACCAGGGAGAAAACATCACTATCAACAATAACATAGTCAATGAGACTTTTCTTATTCCTTGCCTCTTCTCTCCATGTGAATTTGTGCACATTTTTATGTTGGAACATGGTTAGTAATAACCAGTCCATACCTGTTGGATTCCTGGGCAGAAATCCAACAGGTATTTGCCATTATTATTAGCTATGCTTTTTTCTCCAAATTTTCCCAAAATATTTTTGTATGTCTCACAATCATTTCCTACTCTGCTATTTAGATCCCCAACAAGGACCAACAAGAATCATTGAAAATGTCAACTGTGCTGTGAAGAATCATTGAAAATGTCAACTGACAAGGACCAACTTTTCCTTTTTCATTGTGTCAGTAGCTTTCTCTAGAGCTTCAAAAAACTCCTCCACTTCTACCTTAGTAGAGCCTTCTGTGGGACCACAGGCACAAATAAGTCTCATTGTCCAGTTCCCCATTCTGATATTTGCCCAAATCACTCTACTTGACACTGCCTGCCATTCAAGAAGATTAGCCTCGTATTTTGTGTTGAATACTATGGCTACTCCTTCTTTTCCTTGATTGTCATTGCCTGAATATAGCATTTTCAATTTATTGCTCAGAAAGATCTCACCAGTTTTTGTCTTTTTTTGTTTCAGTCACCCCTATTATGTCGATCTGGTACTTATCTAATTCCTCTGCTAGCTCCATTTCTTTGCCATTCAGGCTTCTTATGTTGATAGTACTGATCTTTAACTCTGGTGATATTGAGTTGGGGTGTGTTTTCAGATTTGTTCCAGTAGCTGACTTTTCGCTGTTTGCCCTGGGACCCTGGCGAAAACAACGGGGGGGGGGGGGGGGCCTTGTTTAACCGGGCGACGTCCCAGCCGGCATGAAATTTTGTCATGTTGTACAATCCTTTTGTATTTTGGTTTAACCAATAGGAATACAATTTGGTTGGCTAAATCCCAAATTGCCAGCCCATCCTCGTTCGTTCAGTATCCAGGTGGATACCCAACAGGGTGCACCACAAGAGGGTGAGGATTGGACATTAGGTCAGAAGCCTTGGTCAGTTCTCTGCATTCCTTTAAAGGCTATGTGGAGGTCTCCTCTCAGTTATACAGCTTTGACCCTTAAGAACCCCCACTTTAAATTTATTGCATCAAAAACACACCTGCTTCTTTGACATCACCTTTTTGCCACACAAGCACAATAACCAGTTTACAGTAAATGTCACTTAGTAAAGTCCCTTTTTAGCTTACAGAAAATGAATAACTTCATGAATATCTGCTTTGGATCACACTCGCATGGCAGCCACTATCTTGCAACTGGAATTAGCTGTGAAGCAACAGTAGTGCAATGATGGTATTTTTGAATGTTATTAATGGGTCTATCTGTCCACTATTTTTTTTTTATCTCATTCCTTTTCACTATTATTAAGAAGAAAAAAAATGTGTTACCTTACTTTTCAGAATCTCCTCATATTATGTTTGATGTGGTGGGGTATTTTACGATACCCCAAAAATATCAACTGTGTTTGATATTTTTGGCTGCCTGGCATTCTGGATTCTACCAAGGTTTTGGACAGAGTGAAAACTGAGATAATGTTTTTGGAATGGGGGCTGCTGCTGCCTGAACAATGCAGTCAGTTACATACTTCACTGCTTTATTGATAGGCATTTGATTGACTGTATCGGCATTAAATTTTGCAAGATGGAAATGTGTTCCAATCAGCCTGGTCCATCTTCCATATGGGCATCTGTGGAGGAGAAAGTAGTTCCTGTGAAGATATTGTGCAAAGAACAGGATAATGATCACTTCCATATATGTTCTTTTCGACATCCCACATGAGCAGAATGGAAGTGGAACAGATTGTAAGAAGTGATTGCCATTAATTGCTCATAATTGTTTTTTAAATGTTGATTAAGTTATTTCATTTTTAGCTACAAAAACTTTTTTTTTGAACTTTAATAGTGAATAATGCATTCTCCTTACCTCAGATGTGACTGAGACATGAACTAGTAAGCAGATGCTACATAACTCATATCTTGTGATTCATGTTTTGAATGTAGTTAACTTATTCTCTCACCCTGAAGATGTCCATTAGATGAAATATGTTGGAGTTTTTCGCTAAATTATGTATTTTCTGTGTTAGCCATGTCAGTGTTTAACAGCATTTTAATTTTGTAGCAAATAAATGCTTTAATATCTAATTATCACTCATTTACCTGGCAAATCCAAGGGAACACAAATCAATGATTTGGACTTATGAGGTGCTTCCTCACGGGTATTAGCTAAGAGACACATCCAATCAGCTTTTATACCATTTGTGATCCACATTTTACCTCCATTGATAATCAGATCATCTCCTTTCCTCATGGCTTTTGTTTTGATTCCTAAATGAACAATGTTTACCTTTATTAATTAAATGAACAATAATTTTAAATGTTTGAGTTAATATATATAAAGTTTTAAAATTTCTGGAGATGTTTTTATAATACATTAAAAATTTACATTAATTTACATTTACTCTGGTATTAAAATTGCGAATGCATGATAGAAGACAAGTTGTCTTCTATCATGTCAATTACAAAAATTACTATCAAGTCAATTACAAAATTAACTGATGTTATACAGGTATGCATTCGTCAATAATGCTTAACCATGTACCAAATTTTCATATAAAATACTGAAGTTAAGACTAACAGTGTTTACAAAAATTTTAAACCACCATTTAAAAATTTTTAAAATGTAGATAAAATTAAAAGTTGACATTTGACTTCCTTACCTTTTTTATATATATATATATATATATATATTCATATCATGTAATTTGTTTTGGCAGAGTTCAATATTTATCCAGTGCTTGTGATATGATATGTAGTAACTCACCAACTATTTCCAGCTGCTGATGATAGCAGATGAATTGTATCATACAAGATTAGCAATCAGTTGGGCAGACGGCAGTACGTTTTGAGTCAATCTGTTGCAAGATGAAGCCAATAAGACAAAATATAAAATTGGTTGCTACTAGAGGATGGGGGGGGGGGAGGTTGCCTGTGATTATGTAGAAAATGAGCGGATTGGCACGATGAGTGCAAATCGAGTAATTAATTATGGGGACTTCAACTTTGGAGACATAGATTGGAAGGAGGAAAGATTATGTGGCAAGGAGGAAATGGAGTTTATACACTTATTAAGAGATAACTACTTAAAGCAGATTGTGACAGAAGAGACTTGGAGTACAGAAGTGTTGGATCTTGTTATAGGATCAGAAGACCTGTCCATAACTAAAGTGGCTACACTGCTTCCAACTGAGCAGTATATGTGGAACTATAAGGCAATTGATTATGATACATTTAGGAGTCAGCTTGAAGCAGTGACATGCAAAGAAATGTAAGAGTATATGCAGGATAGTCAAGGGATATCTGGAGGAAGAAATATCACAATGTATATTCAAGGCCAGAAGAGTAAATTAGGTAGGAGTTACATAAGTAAGTAGTATCGTGAAGTACAAAAAAAAAAAAAAAAAAAAATTGTGAAGAAAATTGACCAGCTAACTAACGAACAGTACGAGGAGTCAAGAAAGGTGACAAGCATGGTAAGGAAGACAAAATTAGATAAAGAGAAGAAATTAGCTCAATAGGAGAAAGAAAATATGAAAGAGTTTGTTTTTTCATTAACAGTATGAGCAAAACATAATGGATGTTGATTTAATGTGGAAAAGTTTAAATTTATGCATTTTGGGATACAAGATTACAAACTGTGTACCAAATTGATGGAATTGTATTACAGGATTTTGATGATGCCAGGGTAGCTCACAGGATTACTTGGTTATTGAAGAACATACTAACAAACAGAGATAAGGGAATTATTATTTATCTTTATAAATCCTTGAAATGACCACATCTGGATTATAGTGCACAAGTCTAGTCACCTGGATTTCTTGGGGAAGAGGAAGTAGTGGAGAGAATCCTGAAGCAAGTGACCAAGATGGTGAGTAGATTGTGGAATGCTCCCTATGAGGACAGATTGAGTTTGTGGACTGCAAAAGTTGGTTGATACGTGATAAAGGGGAATATGATAGAAATATTTAAGTTACTTAAAGGATTTCATAGGATTGATGCAGGAAAATTTTTCAACATTTAGCTAGAAGGAGCAGAACAAGAGGTCATTCCTGGAAGTTGGATAAGAGTGTGGTTAGCAAGGGATGAGGACTAGAGGAATGGGATACTAAGGCAATTGATGTGAAGTCATTAGCCTCTATATACAAGTAACCCAGTCATGAAGTTACAGAGTGAACAAATTAATCCGAACAGGCCAAATTTTCATCAAGTTTTTCATTTTGGTTTGGATTTTTTCGTTCACAATAATTTTGGTTTTGATTTAATATTTTCAGTTTGGGTTTTAGTTCACTATTTTAGTCGAGTGCCAAGTGTTTTGGCTAGTCATCTTTATTGTTATTAAAATGCATTCTTGCTTTTCTCACAAAAAGCAAGGTAACTTTCTGGTCCTTATCATTAATATACAAATCACCAAAAGGAATCAGATCTCTCTCTCTCTCTCTCTCTGATTCTGTCTGGTGTATACCACTCCATTGCTTTTCAGCTGGATGGCTGAAAAATAGCATCTCAAATGGAAAAGGATGCCTAGTTTTTCAGGAGCTAGAAATCTACATATGTATGTGTTTATGCAATCAAAATCTAGAAGTAAATGTCAGTTGAAGAAGAGAAAGAGAGATCTGATTCTGTCTGGTGATTTGCATATTAATGATAAGGGCCAGAAAGTTGCCTTGCCTTTTGTGAGAAAGGCAAGAATGCATTTTTAATAATAATAAAGATGACTAGCTTGTCCTCACCCTAATGGAGAGCAGTATGGAGATCGGTATTTAAGGTACTAGTTGGAGATCTGTAAGCCTAAGATGTTTGGACACTGCAGGGTTTGTCAAATGAACAGGAGGAATCCCAAATTGTACTGTCATCAGCCAAACTGTGGATAGGATTATAAGTGAATGAGAGTGGTCATTTATATTTAAAATCTTTTGACATTAGTGATTTTAACTTTGCCAACAATCATCTTTTATCATTAACTTCAGGCAGCTAATACATGCTGAGAAATTTTATGTTTATTAGTTAGCATGAAGTGAATTATTTGTCCTATAATACTTTTTCAGTGTTTAATTTTGTAATGCATCTATTTAAAGGTTTTTGATGTTAAAACCTGAAGAAGCCACCAGTTCTATTTTAGGTGTAAAACTAGGTGTATTTTACTGAATTTAATGACTAATAAATTTCTGTTTTATGAGTAGTCATTTATAGCAAAGAGGGTAGGTTATAAAACAGAGCCTCGAAGCACATTTACTTTGACATCATAGAAGCTCATAATGTTAATCATGTTAGTTGTTTGTTAATCTCTCTCTCTCTCTCTCTCTGTAAAGAGACTGTTTTTAACACCAACTGTTAGGTAAATATGCAAGAGTTCAATCTGATTGGTGCAATGACTTAACTATTATTTTTAGAATCCAAGAAATGATTAATGAAACTCAAGACCAAATAAAAAAGATATATTTAATGAAACTAAATAAAGCCATAAATAAAATTAATTTAAGAACTAAAAAACTATCTGGATTCAAGGCCTTCTAAATTAAAACTATGCATTAGAGATCTCCTTTATCTTTATATGATAAATTCATTCTCTCTCTCTCTCTCTCTGTCATTGTGTTAATGGTTTGCTTCACATGTACTTAATCTACCAACCAGACTGAACATTTGTTTTCCACAATGAATTCCTAAAAACAATAAATGTTTGTTAAAGCCAGTTCTTTATCAGGCCTTTTCTCAAAATATAAAGTTTATCAACTTCCCTGGGACTATGCAGTATCTCCTTATTTAGCATATATTTTTCCATTCATCCTTACTGTTATACCGAGTATAAATATTCTTACCCTAGGCAATATAATTACATGCCACATAAATCACAAATTCATTACTAGAGAAAGAACAGTTTCTTTTACTACTTTATAAACACTGTATCAAAGTAAAACCTCTTTACAGTTTCAGATTTTGCTAATTACAGTGCCTGTTCCGATAAAATAATTAACATCAATGGCATCCTTGAGACAGAAGATGAAACTTTCCATTTTGAATTTTTTCAAATGTCTTAATATCTTCTATTATTTAGTATTCACTTGCTGACAGTCTCACTTTTCCAATCTAAGGCTTCACCTTGCTAAGATTCTTTTTTCGGAATCCTCTGTTAATATATTCTGTCAAGTTTTCTTAAAAACTTTCGAAAATAAACTGTGAATAGGATTATAAGTGAATGAGAGTGGTCATTTATATTTAAAATCTTTTGACATTAGTGATTTTAACTAACTAACTAAATAAATAAATAAATTGCATCCTCATACTTCCATTCTCTCTTTCTTGTTTTCTTCCATTACCCAGGTATTGAACGTTCTCTCTGTCAGCTATCAATCTAATCAGTGAGCATGCACACTTCTTCTAAACAGCAAGTGAAAAATTGATAATGGTTGACAATTGTCATTGTTAACAAAAAGAGAATGTCTTTATGATGAACGACAGATATCAACACTTAACTATTGTGAAATAGAATAAAGAACATTGAAAATTTTACAATTATTAAATATCTGTTAACGTGCTGGTAAACACATTAAATCTCACAAACTTTGCATTTTATTTTAACATAAATATCAATCACAAGTGTTGTTTATACAAGTTAAGAAATGAAAACTAAAGAAATTCTAATATACAGAAACAACTGTAAAAAGATTCATAATGAGTGGAAGGAAGGTAATTATTATGGGGGATTTCAACTATGGTAACATTGATTGGAAGGAGGAGAGGACACATGTGAGGAAGGAAATGGATTTTATTCAATTATTAAGGGATAACTATCTGAGACAGCATGTAATTGAAAATACTAGGGGTGTGAGAGTGCTTGACCTGGTAATAGCATCTCAGAATTTGACTGTAATGAATATGACCATATTGCCACTTATTGGTGAGAGCGATCATAAGGTCTTGACCTGGGAGGTGGCTAAAGGTGTGGAATTTTTGATTAAGACAGGGTATATGTGGAATTACCGTACTGGCAAGTATGACAAGCTTAGGAGATTGCTTGGATCAGTGCCATGGCATGTACAACTGCAAGGGCTGGACATCGATAGAGCATGGGAAGTGGTCAAGGAGCATTTACAGGAGGTTATGGCTGATTGTATACCTAGTGTCCGAATAGTAAAACAAGTAGGGGTTAAATGGATGAATAACACCATTAAGCTTGAGCTGCAAAAAAAAGAAACGACTGTGGAGGAAATTTAAAGAAAGCGGTGACCTGCAGGCACACGAACTGTATAAAGTGCAGGCCAGAAGGGTAACGAGTGTGGTAAAAAAAGCAAAAGCAGATTATGAAAGGAAACTAGCTATACAAGCTAAAGAGAATCCCAAACAGTTGTTCAATATGCTGCAAGCAAGAAAAAAACTGTACACGGCAAAATGATTTTAAGGAATGACGATGGTAAGGAGGTCACTGAATCAGTCGATATAGTGGAGTTACTGAGCGAGCACTTTGCAAAAGTATATCATCCAGGTGGTGACATTGAAAAAAATGAAGGAACCATTAGTTTATACAGGAATTGTGATGAATGAAGTGGAGGTGAATAGTCTATTACAGAACTTTAATGTGAATACATCTGCGGGATTGGATGGTATACCGGCACGTGTCTTGCGTGAGGCGGCTAAAGAATTATCAGTGCCCTTGACCATGTTGTTTAATCTGAGTCTCGGGTCTGGTTTAGTCCCGAAGGTGTGGAAAGAGGGGAAAATAGTTTCACTGCATAAAGGAGTATCCAAGACTACGGTTGCAAATTACTGACCGATCAGCATATCAGGAGTCGTCGTCAAGGTCTTGGAGAAAGTAGTCAAGGGAGAAATACAGAAATGGATTGATGAAAATGAGATACTGTACAGGGGACAGTATGGCTTTGTGAAGGGTAGATCATGCCTCAGTAACTTGCTCAAGTTTTATAACAAGGTGATAGCTGAACTGGATAAGGGTAATGGATTTACAGTGATACTGCTGGACCTGGCAAAGGTGTTTGACAGGATACCACATGGAATTCTAATCCGTAAACTACAACATATGGGAATGGATATAGGGTTGGTGAGATGGATAGGTGGGTGGTTGATGGAGAGATATCAAAGAGTAGTTTATTCAGGAGTAGAGTCCAAAAGACAGCCTGTGACTAGTGGTGTGCCACAGGGTTCTGTTCTTGGACCACTGCTGTTTAATCTGTTCATTAACGATATAGGGAAGGATCTAAGAGGAACAGTTCATTTGTTCGCTGATGATGCAAAGTTGGGTAGGGTGATAGTGAATGTCCTGCAAGATGTCAAAATCTTGCAGGACGACTTAGATAGATTGGAGTTCTGGGCTAAGGAGAATGGATGTTAATTTAATGTGACAAAATGTAAGGTTACACATTTTGGGGTGAAAAGATTAGCAGCAGTATACCACATTGGTGGAACTGTACTCCAGGAGATTGATGAAGAGAAGAGATGAAGTTTAGGGGGCACATTACAAAAGTAGCTAAATCAGCTCATCAACTCACTTGGTTGTTGAAAAATACCTTGACAAGCAGAGACAAGCAAGTTATTGTACCTCTGTACCGAGCCTTGATAAGACCTCATCTCGACTACTGTGCCCAGATTTGGTCATCTCGGTTCCTTCTTGATGGGGGAGGAGGTAGAGAGGATTCAGAGACGAGTGACTAAGATGATAGCAGGTCTATGGAATGAACCATGGGAACAGGTTGAAGATTTGTGGGTTGCAGAAACTAGTTGATAGGCAGAAAAGGGGAGATATGATTGAGATATTCAAATTGCTAAAGGGTTTCTATAGGATTAATTCAGAGGATATTTTTGAGATCAGAACTGGTGGTGGGAGAACTAGGGGACACCTATGGAAGCTGGGCAAGAGTGTGGTTAGCAGGGGTGTTAGAAATGGGTTCTTTACTTTTAGAGTGGTGAATGAGTGGAATAAGCTGCCAGAGTCTGTTGTGGGTGCTATGACGGTGAGCGAGTTCAAGGCAAGGTATGATAGATACTGTGAGAATGTCGTATAGTTTTCTGGACATGATGTTTAGGGCCTCCCTCAATGAGTCTAAGGACTCCTGGAGTCGCCCGAAAAAATAAATAATAATAATAATTATTATTATAAATTATGACTATTTTTACAGTAGCTACCCTTGTAACTGGCAACTCAGTTACAAAGGGGGGGGTGAAAGGCAGACCTGACAAAAACTTTATGCCAGACACAGTCAAGTGCTCTGGAAATGTCTAGAGTATTAGTACATTTCTCCAAATCTTTTCACGTCATGAGTCCAGTGGTGGGTGATGTAGGCTAAGAGATCTGCCAATGATTGTGAGCAAAAAAAGCCATACTGATTGTTACTTATTAACTAACATGCCTCTAGGTAGTAAAGAAGTTGATTGTCATCGTCCATTACTTTGAAGAGGACTGAAGTGAGGGAAATGAGTTAGTAGTTTGACAGTAGAGTTTTATCTCCCTTTTTTTGGAATATTGAAATATGTTAGATATGCCCGTATCCCCTGTATTAGGATAAAGGCCAGCTGAGCATAAAAGAATGTACAGATAACACAAGAATGGGTATTAATTCTGGAGTACAATTGGGGAGATACTATCAGGACCAGAAGACTTTTTTGGGGTGCCTAGGTTATTTAATATTAGTTTGCTGAAATATCAGGTTATTTATTATCAGTTTGCTGAAAAAACACAAGAGGCACATGATGCACCATCTCTGGTATAGTAGTAGATGATTTGCCTTGTCATATATGCAAGAGAAGATAACAGTGGTATCAACTGGTTGAGAGAAAGAGGGATGAAGTAGAAGCATCATTTAGCAGAAGTTGTATTAAATGACTTTTGTAAGCAAGCAGAAGACATGACTGCTATTTGGACAGGAAATTTATACTTTGAAAAAGCCAACAGTAGTTTTCTACTGTTGCTCTTTCAAAGTTCTATATCATATTACCTTGTATCATCTCTATTCCCTTCAACATTCCCAGCACACTTTCTAAGCCTTTGTAAACAAAATCAAAGACATCACACTGGAAAAAAGTGATTTATTAGTCAGTTTAGAGTTCTCTGCCCTCTTCACAAATGTCTCAATCAATGACAATTTTTTAATAGGACAAATTCCCACCCAGTATCACAGACTCTTTGCACGTACTACGTTATGGATATTTGGTGTGGCAAAACACTTTTTACTTACAAAAAGAAGGCAAGCCATGGGTTCACCATTATCCCCCCCCAACTGTTAATTTTTATATGGAAGCTTTTGAGCAACATGCTCTAAATTCCTCTCCTTTAAAGCCCAAAGTCTGATTTAGATACATTGACGATGATTTTGCTATCTGGTCCCATGGCCACCAGACATTAGACACTTTCCTCAGCCACCTAAATAAATAACACAAATGCATACAATTCACATCTGAGATTCAAAGGCAGAACATGCTTCCTTTTTCTATACACTTGTCATACATCTTCCTTCTAACAGTCTTTCCTTCACTCATTACCAGAAGCCTACACATACTGGTCAATATATACACACAAACTCCTACCACCACAAAAAATAGGTGTCATTAACACACTAAAAAAGCAGGGCTTTGAAGATTATCTCCAATGAACAAACACTTCAAGATGAATTAAAAGTTATCAGCAATACCTTCATAAAAAATGGCTACAGCCAAAACACTATTAACAAAATTCTTTACAAGACCTCACCTAAAAACAAAAGTAAACTAGACTACAATAAAACTGAACCATTCCATACATTAAAGGGATATCAGATAAAATAAACAGAATACTAAAGAAATACAACCTTAAAGTCACCTTTAAACCTTCTCCTACAAAATTAAAGAATTTACTCAACTCATCCAAGGATTCACTTCCTCCACTGGCGCACTCTGGAGTATACCATATCATTGCACCTGCAATTTGCCCTATATAGGAGAAATTCAGGATGCACAATTCCTATCCGAAAAAAAGGATCATAAACGCAAATTAAATTTAATAACTATGTTAAAGCCATCTTTCTGATCATGCTCTGAATACTCTACAGAGAATTGACTGGAAAGGCACCTGTTGCTTATATCACACCAAAACATGGTATGAATGGAAATTTAAGGATGCCTGCAAAATTCTTATCAACCACCTTAATCTTAACAATAATGATGGTCTAAAAATCCCAGGAATATGGAAGGCACATATTCTACCTGCATAACCTTTCTGTTCTAAGAGTCAATTATAAATAGGACTATAGGTAATCCAGGATCTTAACTCTAATAACAACTCTCATGTTAAATTAGGACATCACTTTTGCTGTAATAAAACTATCTATATGAAATTGTCATAAATAGCATATAGCTTTGATGTAGTTATTTTATTATTTATTTATTTATTAATTATTACTATTTTTTTTTTCACTAGAAGTCAGGCCAGTAGAGTAACTGTTGATAAAATCACTGTCTCTTTGGCATACTGAGTGAAATGTAATATAGTTCTCTGTGTGTATGTCTGTCTATATATGTGTGTGTGTGTACTCCAGATGATGACCTTAATATGAAAGTTGAAACATTGGGAAATTAAAATAATTATTTCTAACATGGTTGTAGTCTCCATAATTTGTCTGAAATGTAAGCCTTGGTATATATGGTTAGACAATGACTTGGAAAGTGGGTGGGAATTTTGGATGGAATGGGGGGGGGGGGGGTATGAAAGCCTTCATATGAAAAGAGGAACACGAGTTCCAAAATCATCCCACTTAGTACTCTTGTAGTGCCAATGAACAAAGAAGGTCGTTTCTTTGTAAGATGAAACTTGCACAAGATTATGATCCAAGTTATTACTGGTAGACAAAGTAACTCTACAGAATACCCAGAAGAACTGGTTAAGAAAATATCAAAGGTACTGGAAAAGTGGAGAAGATTATCAGATATTTAAGTAGATAGATTGATTTGTGTCAGTTCTTTGCTTGTAGCAAATACTTCTGGATCTCTTTCAGATTGGTAGGTGTTTAACTAAGTTACTATGGTAACTAACTTATAATTAATCAGAATGCTAGGAATAGGATGGGATTACAGGATGCATTGGAAATATTTAGCAAATCTAAGGACCTATTTTTAAAACTGAAACAGAGACTCTAACCCTTTCTAGCTTTTTAGGAAATCTATACATAACAGCAGATAAATTCACCAATCATACTATTCCTTCATCCCTTTACAACAATATATCATTACCAAAACCTCAGCAACCAAAACTATGCACTTGTCAAACATCCCTCAGAACTGAACTTAACATTTGGGAAACTTTTAATTAATGGTTCTTCCTCCCACAAGATCTACAAAACAGCAGACCTCATCATTATGAATATAGCATTTCCACATCTGTTCCTTATTTTCTGGAGGACTCATAAAAATAACTAGTTTCAAAAAAAAAATGCAACTGTAATATAGATTCTATGTTGTTATTATTTTTTTATATTATTATTATTACAGGCAACTCCAAGGAGTCCTTGGACTCATCAAGGGAGGCCCTAAACATCATGCAAGGACCATCCAACATTTGCACAATATTGCTTTGAACTCATTCACAGTCATGGCATCCACAACAGATTCTGGCAACATATTCCACTCATTTACTCTCCAAGCAAAAAAAAAAAAAAAAAAAAAAAAAAAAAAAAACAGTTCTAACAGCCCTTGTTAACCACACACTCAGTTTCTATGATGGCCTCCTGGTTCTCCCACCAACACACCTGTTCTGAAAAATTTCCTCTGAATTAACCTTGTAAAAACCCCTTCAATAATTTGTATGCCTCAATCATATCACCTCTTTTTTCTGCCTATCAACCAGTTTCTGTAACCCACAAATTTTCAACCTGTTCTCATAAGGTTCAATCCATATAGCTGCATATATTGCATAGACCTCATCACCAAGAAACCCTGACACCCAGATCTGTGTACAGTAGTCAAGATGGGGTCTTATCAAGGCTTGATAAAGAGGAACAATAACCTGCTTGTCTCTACTCAAAGTATTCTTCAATAACCAAGTGATCTGATGAGCTGATTCAGCCACTTTTGCTATGTGGCTGAATCAGCTGAATCAAAACCCCCTAAATTTTAACTACCTATCCACTAACACTCCCAAGTCTCTGGCTTTGTCAATTTCCCAGAGTACAGTTCCACTAATGTGGTATACAGCTGGTAATCTTTTCACCCCAAAATGAATAGCCTTATACTTTGCCTTACACATACAAGTGAGTAAGGGATCTCTCTGGTGCAGGAAGAACTTAGGGTTACTCTTGGAAATTTCTTATCCATGTTAACAACATGGATAAGAAATGTATGAAGTTCAGATTCTTTTCAGTAAGTGGTAAGAGTATAGAATAGACTACTATTAGATGCTGTGAATGCATTTAAAGCAAGGTATGATAGATAATAATAATAATAATACCATTATTACTATTAGGTCTATTTAAACCACCACATTTGTGGTGGATACCCAACAATGGACATCACCAGGTGAAGATTGCATGTTTGGTAAGAATTAGTTCCTTTTTCATGTTTCTAAATATAACATCTTATAGTCATTTATAAGAGTCAACATAATTTACTAATTATGTTGACATATTTCTGTCATTTCTTTGATAGTGACATTTCCTTTCTGTTGATGTTTCTTATTTTGACAATATCTTCAATTCTGTTCAGCTTGACAGTGTTTCAGTAATTGAGTTTTCACTGTCAACCTTCATTTCCTAACAAAAATGGTGGCCAACTACTTAACTTCTAGCATGCCAGTCAGCACAACATTTAATCATGCTGCATCATCACATTTGTTTTAAATCAATACAGAATATATTTGGTCAGCTAAACTCCTCCCAGTAATCTGGCTTTCACTATTAAGCAATCCCAGCTACTGAATTAAATACAATTGGTCCAAAGATTTTCACCCGCTGACTAATAAGATCTCAGATAATACTAAAATGTTCATTCTGGTGATTCATAATTTAAACATGCAGCATGTAGACTTATTGGGAAAGAAACTATTTCTCAAAGTATGGAAGCAGGGATGAATGCAAGTTCATGCTTCAGTTCTACTTTAATAGAACTAAAAAAAAAGGCCAAGAATAGCAGCCACGGCTCTTATTAAACAAGAGTCGATAAAGGGTAGTTTGCCACAGCATGGTAATGCATTTTTGAAAACCATGCAGACAACTACCATGTTTGAATAAAAACTTTAGTTTAATATAACTAAAATCTACATTTGACGTTTTGACCTTTATGTCAAAGTCATCTTATGGAGCATACAACTATACACAGAAAACAAGCTACACTACAATCAAACTGGTTTGTTAAAGATACTGACCAACCGCTACAACAATTGTTGGCCTGACCTCTGGTGGAAAAAAAAAAAAAAACATCAACGCTAGAGTCCTATTGTTAGTGTTATCTGTTGGTTGTAGAAATACATTGGGTGCAACAACAGGTATCTATCTATATACATATATTAACATCATGATTATACCTGTACATTCCAGCCAGTTGGTATGGAATGGTTTCTAATACTAGTTGAAGATTGGCTAGAGTCCTGACTTATGCTGGATCTTATATATTAGGTAGGCTGAATGTGTGCCATCCAGATCCTTGGAATTTTCATGCCATCTTTGTTGTTGATATTTGGGTGGTTTATCAGGATTTCGCAGGCTTCCTTAAATTTCCTTTCATACCGGGTTTTTGTGTGGTGTAAAGAGCGGGTGCTTTTCCAGTTGATTTGGTGTAAGGTGTTGAGTGCGTGGTCTGAGAGGCAGCTTCACCATAATGGTTATATTTAATGTGTTCTTTCTTGCGTATAGGGATTGTCCATCCTGTTTCACCAATGTACAGTAAGTTACAGTTGCAGCGGATGCAATAGACTCCAGGATGTGCTAATGGGAGGAGAGGATCCTTAGAGGAATTGAATATGGTTTTAAGTTTAGTGGGTGGTTTAAAGGTGGCATTGAGGTTATAATGCTGCAGGATTCTGTTGATTTTTTCTGATAACCCTTTAATGTATGGGATGGCTATGGTTTTACTTAATCTAGATTCGTTTTTGTTGTTGTTTTATGGAGTATTTTATTAATAGTATTTTTGTTATAGCCATTATTTATGAATGTGTCACTGATGATTTTTAGTTCTTGTTTCAGGGCTTGCTGGTTAGAGCAAATTGTTGTAGCTCTGTTTTTAAGGATGTTAATGACTCCATATTTTTGTGATAGGTGGTGGTATGAATTAGCATGTATGCAGTGGCCAGTGTGTGTCGGTTTTCAGTAGACCGTGAAGGATAGACTGCCTGAAGGAAGACATGTGACTAGTGTGTCTAGGAATGGGAGCAAATTTTGATTTTCGATGATAAATTGTATGCATTCGTGTTGCTTGTTCAGGTGGCTAAGGAATGTGTTTAGCGTTTGTTGCCCGTGCGGCCAGATCGCGAACACGTTGTCAACGTATCTAAGCCAGACGGTCGGTCTTAGCGTGGCGGAATTAAGAGCCCTTTGCTCAAAGGTTTCCATGTAGAAGTTAGCGATTGGGGAGGGGGGATAGTGGTGAGCCCATGGCTGTACCTTCTTTCTGTAGGTAAAATTGTTTTGCCACACAAAGTAACTGGACTGTAGTATGTGGGCAAAGAGGGCCGTAATGTCGGGCGGAAATTTGTTCTGTAGTAGGAGAATTGTGTCATTGATGGGGACATTAGTGAAAAGGGCAGAAACGTCGAAACTGACTAATAAGTTGTCTTTGTCAAGTGTTATGTTTTTAATTTTGTTTATAAAGTGTTGTGTGTTTTTTTATGTAGGAGGGGGAATGACCTACCAACTCCTTGAGTGTTGCCGCTAATTTCTTGGCTAAGTGGTAATTGGGGATGTCTATTACTTCCACGATTGGTTGAAGGGGCACATTTTGTTTGTGTATTTTCGGAACCCCATATATTCTGGGTGGGGCAGGCATAGTGGAGGTTTGAGTTTTTTAACCATGTCTGGTGGCCAAAAAGTGACGGACTTGAGTAGTTTCTCTGTTTTATCCTTTATCCTTTTTGTTGGGTTATAATTTACCAGCTTATATGTGTTGTTATCAGCTACTAGTTGATTCATTTGAAGTACGTATGTTGACCTGTCAAGGACGACAGTGGCATTGCCTTTATCCAATTTCGTTATTATTATGTTTTGTTTGGTTTTTAATGACTTAATTGCTGCTAGTTCTGTTTTTGTGAGATTGTTCTGTATGGTTTTCTTAGTGTTTAGGACAATATAGCAGATAAAATATGACTAGTTTCTAGTCATATTTTATCTGCTATGTTGTTAGGTAGGGACCTGATGCCTCTTTCTATGTGGTAGATAAAATCCAATTTGTTTACCTTTTTAGGTGATATTGCATAGTTAAGTCCTTTATTCAGTAGCATAAGTTCGCAGTTGTTCAGGGTGTGGCTTGATAGGTTGATCACATGGTTCTTGCTTGCCAGTGGTTGGTCGCTCCTTGTCTCCCTGGTTTGTTGTTTATTGTATGTGTTTATCGGGGAGGAGGTCTTCTGATTGGATGGATTCCTGTGATTGGCCGCCATATTTTGCCGTTGTTTCAAACTGTGGAATTTGGTCTCGAGTTTTTCTTTATTCTTTTCCAGGGTATATTTGGCCAAATTGTCAGTAATTCTTTCAAGTACTTGTAGAATGTCTGGATTAATATAGTTCGATAGTTCAGATTGCATTTTTGAAACCAGATTTTGTGTTGTAGCTAGGTTGTGGTGAGCTGTTTGAATCTGTTCTCTGAGCATTGCTTTTTCTGTGCGGTCATAATTACGGAGTGCCTTAGCGGACGTAAATTTCTTTTTTAGCCTGATGCAGATAGGAATAAGGTTATTGTCTCTGCATCTCTTTAAAAAGGCCAGCCGATTAATCAAGAGGGAAATACGAATCTTTAACTTACCATAGCGATTGCAGCGCTTGTGGGTATCATTTCCATGGATGATCTGAATCCTTTCTTTTAAGCTTACACACATGGTAATGTTGTTGATGGTGATTAAATCCCTCATCAACATGATGGAGTTAGACATTATTACAAACCAATTGATTTTTTAGTACTATATAAAACAAGGAAAAGGACTGCAATTTTTTTTGAAGAAAATTTCAAAACGATAAACTATCTGATAGCTCTCAACAAATTCTGTACTGTAGTTAGAAAGCTCAAGGTGCAAAATTGAAGTTAAGCATTTCCTAAGAAATTGAAATTACTAAACAGTAAAATTGATTGGGTTTTTATTTTATGTCAAAGCAAAAAATAAAATAAAAAAATAAATAAAATAAAATTCAGTATAGAAAATTATCAAGCAAAATATTACCTGCTACATCAGAACCATGTTCAACTTCACTGACACCTATACAAGATACTCTATCTCCAGCAATGGATGGCGCAAGAAATTCCCTTTTAAGTTCATCACTTCCATATCTAAAATATAGTTGTAGTAATATTTAACAGAAATAAATACATATTAAATAGATAAATACATACCTATTTTAGAAAGCTGCAGCAAGAAATACTGTTGGATGTAAAAAAGAACAAAACTAATTTAATAAAGGAACAACTAATAAAGACTTGTTTCTAAAACAAAGCATATTTTAATAACAACCTCACATATAAAAGTTGAAAAACTAGTAGACTGCAATTCTGCTATTATCAGCAGTAACTGACACACTACTTTTTCTGTTCTCTCTATCCTCCTTGAAATTAATGTATTCGGAAGGATGGAGCCTACATTCTACCCCTGTATCAACCTCCATCAAACAAGCTGACCTAACAATAGTTTGTGGCTAAGATGAACTAACCAATGCTAACTTCTCTACCCCCATTTCCAGAATTTGTATGTCATTAGTGTGTGTGTATATATATATATATATATAAACTTTAGCATCTCCATGGGGTCCATAACCATCCCTTCATCTTTGGAAATACAGATGACAGTGTATTTACTTACTTTGTTAGGGCAGGAGTACTACAGTCAGTATGCACAAGAATTGCCATTGGAATACCACCGCAGTTTATGTTGGCTAGTTCCTCCAGAAATGCCACAGTGTATATATAATCAAGGCCAAGTCCTCCATACTCTAGAATAAAAATTTAATAAATAGAAAATAATGATTCCATTTCTTCTATATGTCAATTACATTGACATAGTAAAATTAAATTAGTATGAGCTGTGGCTATTAAATAAAAAATGACACAAGGTGCACTGTGAATCATGTGCTCATAGCAGTGGGATGTGTTGCGCCATGCATGACCTTGAAGGTTCTAGAAGCAGTTGAGATAAGCATTGATCGCTGTTGCTCGCAGTTAGTCTGTAGGCAGTTATAAAAGAAACACACAGTCGCTCTGTTGGAATAATGTCTAATGTTTAACTCGAGCAGCACATTAATCTCAAATTCCTTGTGAAATTGAAGAAATCACCGACCAAGTGCGTGAACTGTTGCAGGAGGTGTATGGTGATAATGTAATGTCACGTGCGTGAATGTTTGAATGGCACAAACACTTTGCTGAAGGTCGAGAAAAAGTTGAAGATGATGAACAACTGGGTAGTCCTGTAACGGCAGAAACTGAACAAAACATTGCAAAAATTAATGAAACTGTCTGCAACGATTGCCGATTAAGCATTTGGATGATAGCAGATATGGTTTACATTGATAAGGAGACTGTACAACAAATTCTACAAGAGCAATTGAACATGAACAAAGTCTGCGCCAAAATGGTGCCCAAAAACTTGTGTCAGGAGTAGAAAGACGTCCGGAAACAAATTTGCACTGACACCGTTGAACGGCTGACAGCGGAGCCAGACTTGCAGAAGATCATCATATGTGATGAGATGTGGATTTTCCAGTACAATCAAGAAACAAAGAGACAATCGATGCACTGGAAAACTCCCACATCACCGAGAATGAAAAAGCAAGAATGAGCAAGTCAAAACTAAAGGCAATGCTGATCATTTTTTTTTTTTTTTATATATCAATAGCGTGGTAATGGTGGAATGGGTACCAAAGGGTCAGACAATTAACCAACATTATTACTTTGAGGTTCTGGCCAAGCTGAGAGAATGAGTAAGGAAGAAGAGACCCGATATGTGGAAGAACAACGCTTGGATTGTCCATCAGGATAATGCTCCAGCACACTGTCTATTAAGCAGTATCTGACTGATAAGAAGATCCAAATGTTGGACCATTCACCTTACTTGTCAGACTTAGCTCCATGGACTTTTACCTTTCTCCAAAGTTGAAATCCACATTGAAGGGCACCCAGGAAGAATGGCATGAGGTAAAGGAGAAAATGGCAGCACTACTGAAGCAGATAACACCTGATGACTTGCAGCAATGCTTCCAACAATGGAAAATTTATATGCAACAGTGTATAGATAGAGGGGAGTATGTTGAAGGGGATAACAATTAAGTTCTACAATTGTAATAATAAACCACATTTTTGCAACCAGTCTCATTATTTAATAGCCACACCTCATATAACAGAGAATAAGATAGCCAAGTAATTTAGCTACAATATGACTAGTTTTCCCTTTCAGTCGTTTCTGACTGCAGGTGACCTTGTAGGCATTGCCACAAAGTATTTCTAGTGAGATTTTTACAGGGTAGTTCACCATTGCTTTCTCCAACCCCCAAATTTTATCTGGACTCAGGACCGGCATATGACTGGGATGTATTCATGACCGTAATCCATGTGTGTTTACGAGGCCAGTCTGCCTGTTCTGGGAGACAAAAAAACCGAGTTCCTGGGTGAAAAAAAAACCCTACTTCCATATGAGATGAGCTAACTCACCTTTAGTCGAAAGAAACCATTTTTGGCTATACAATATACTATAACCAAATTACCATCCTCTATTTTCAAATATTCTATTCTATTATTCTGATATACTTGAAGAAAAACTGTCCATTCAATATGCTGACATTTTAACATCATTCTCCAAAGGAGAAGATAAAAATAAATAAATAAAAAATATAAATAGTTGTATATATTTGTTGCCAAGAGTGAATGGTTTGTAGCATGAGAGTGAGAATGATAACAATATTTGTCAGAAATGTTTCGTGAGTATAGTTAATGCTAGTTGCAAAAGAATGAAGTGACTGATGTTAGCACGGAAAGAAATTGCACGCTTATGTGGACTCCTTCACAGGACAAACCATGAGCTCAAGTGACTGGAGAAACAACTGCTGTGGTACAGAAGGATGGAGAATGAAAGAAAAAGTGAATGAGAAAAGCATAAAAGTGCAAGAAACTGGTAGAGAAGGGATAGTATTGTATGGGGATGCAATGATAATAGGTATACTTAATGAGAAAGTGATGAAAGCATGTTTTTCAGGTGTGAAGATAAAGGATGTAGTGACGCTGAAAGTATACAGAAGAATGAAGCAAACAAATTGTTTTGGCTGACACTAATGATTTGAAAAGTGGAAAATATGCAATGAGAGAAGATATAAGAGTTGCTAGTTGAAGCAAAAATGAAGAGTAAGAAACTAAGGACTGTGAGTCTGCTGCCTCGGTAGAATAGGACAGAAATGAGAAGAAAGAAGGGCCATGATTATCAACGAGAATATTGTGCAGGAGGGATGACATGCAGTTTATTGATGTATGGAGTGAATTTGATGGACAAGAGGACTTATATATGCATGATGGATACATTTAAATAGTTTAAATTTAAATGGCGTTAGATGTTTGGAGAAAGTATCGTTTAGTGAGAGTGTGATAGTGCAAAACCAGGGAAACCTAGAGATATTAGAGAGGATAAAATCATGCACGTGTCTGGCCACCTGTGATAAATGAGCTTGTGTACAGCAATGATTATGTAATGCCGAATAGGATTTCATAGGTCTCCAATTTAAATTGGCTGGTAATGATATTACCCAAGCATAACTATGGGTACAAAGGGATGTTGAAATGCATGTACACGAATGCAAAATCAGGAAAAAGGGTGAAGAGTTTCTGACATTGGTAAGCTCAGCTTGGCCAAAAATGATAGGCATCAGTGAGACCTGGTTGACTGAAAATGATATAGCTACAGGGATAGTAATAAACAATAATACATAATAATAATAAACAGGAGGTGTTCAGCAGACTAAAAAAAAATAAATGTAAACACAGCAATGGCAATAGATGGCATATCAGCACATGTAATACTTGAACATGTAAGAGAACTGGCATTGCCTTTTCTCTTACATGTTCTCTGATTTGAACAACTCTAACAAAGTAATTCAATCCTTTCTTTTAGGCTTACACAGTGATCAGAATACATTTTGGAAAATTATGGAGACAACTACCGTGTTTGAGTAAACCTTTAGTTTAATATAAACCAAAATCTACACTTGATGTTTTGACCTTCATATCAAGGTCATCTTCTGGAGCATATACACTAAATACAGAGAAACAAGCTGGCTGCACTACAATCCACATGGTTTGCTAAAGTTACTAATCAACTGTTACAACACTTATTGGCCTGACCTCTGGTGGAAAAAAAAAAAAAAATCCTTTACTACATCAACCTAGAGTCCTATTATTATCTACTGGTTACAAAATTACATTGGGCTGGAGAGTAACATGCGTATATATATATTAAAAACATGATTATACATATAAATTTCAACCAGTTGGTATGGGATAGTTTCCAATGCTAGCTGAAGATTGCTTAAAGTCCTAAAGTATGCTGGATACTAAGTATTAAGTAGGCTGAATATGTGTCATCCAGATTCTTGGAATTTTCATGCCACCATTATTGTTGATATTAGGGTGGTTAATCAGAATTTTGCAGGCTTCTTTAAATTTTCTTTCATACCAGATTTTTGTATGTGTAAAGAGCGGATACTTTTTCAATCAATTTGTTGTAACGTGTTGAGCGTGTGATCTGAGAGGCCTGCTTCACCAAAATTGTTATATTTAATGTCTTTTTTTTTTTTTTTTTTTTTTTTTTTTTTTTTTTTAAACGTATAGGGATTGTATGTCCAGTTTCACCAATATACGGTAAGTTACAGGTGTAGTAGATGCAATAAACTCCAAGATGTGCCAATGGGAGGAGAGGATCCTTAGAGAAGTTGAATATGTTTTATAATTTTGTAGGTGGTTTAAAGGTGGCATTGAGATTATAATGGTGTAGGATTCTGTTGATTTTTTCTGATAACCCTTTAATGTATGGGATGGCTATGGTTTTACTGTAATCTAAATTCCTTTTTGATGAAGTTTTATGAAGGACTTCATTAATAGTATTTTTGTTATAGCCATTATTTATAAACGTGTTGCTAATAATTTTTAATTCTTGTGTTGTAACAGTTGGTCAGTAACTTTAGCAAACCATGTAGATTGTAGTGCAGCTTGTTTCTCTCTCTCTCTGTCTATATATATATATATATATATATATAGTATATATGCTCCAGAAGATGACCTTGATATGAAGGTCGAAACGTCGAGTGTAGATTTTGGTTTATATTAAACTAAAGTTTTACTCAAACATGGTAGTTGTCTCCATAATTTTCCAAAGTGTAAAGTTATTCAATCTAAGTCTCAGCTCTGGCAGGGTTCGAAGGGATTGAAAAGAGGATAAGATAATACCATTGCATAAAGGTAGTTCCTTTATGCAATGGTATATAATGGTAATAAAGACAGAGGTAGCAAACTACAGACAAATTAATATATCGGGAGTATGTGTCAAAGTATTGGAAAAATTGGTGAAAGATAAAATACAACACTGAGTGGATAGGGATGCAAAACTCTAGAGTGGACTGCATGGCTTTGTAAAGGGTAAGTCCTGTCTTAGTAACCATGATGCTGCTCGACTTTGCCAAGGCAATTTTAAAGAATATCACATGGAAAACTATTACAAAAGTTGGAACAAATGGGAACAGATATGAAGCTAATAGCATAGATGAGGGGGGGGGGGTAGCTGACAGACCGACACCAGAGTGTAGTATATGGTGGAGCGGAATCTAGGATAATGGTAACTAGTGAAGTATTGCATGGTTTGGTACTAGGACAACTACTCTTTAATTTGTATATTGATGATGTAGAGAAAGATTTAAGAGGAGATATTCAGTTGTTTGCTGATGATGCAAAACTGGGGAGAGCAATCGTTGATAAAGGTGATGTAGATATTCTGAAGGATGATTTACTTAAATTGGCATTGTGGACAAAGGATAATGATTGTCAATTTAATGTAGTAAAATGTAAGGATATGCACTTCAGGTAGAAAAGGTTGCATATGGTGTATCATATTGATGGTATCGGATTGCAGGAAATTGAGGAGGCTAAGGACTTGGGGATAAGGATGAACAAAGAGTTGTTGTTCAGTTTACAAAAAGTTGGTAAAAATATCTCAAAGAATTACTTTGATATTGAAAACCATGCTAACAAGTAAAGATAAGGAAGTTATTATCTCTCTTAATAAGGCTATGATTTGGCCACATCTTGAATGCTATGCACAGATTTGGTCACCTGGGTTTCTTGGGGGACCAGTGTGGGCGATTCAGAGACAAATACTCCCTACAAGGATAGTTTGAAGGTTTGTTGGGTTACAAAGTTTGGTTGATGGGGAAGGAGAGGGGACGTGATAGAAACTTTTAAGATATTAAGAGTTTTATAAAGATGCAAGTGAAAATTTTCAGTATATGACAAATAGAGAACTAGGGCCATCCGTGGAAATTGTGTAAGAGTGTGGTTAGTATGGGTGTGTGGACCAGATTTTTTCCATGGAGAGTGGTGAGTGAGTGGAATGGACTGCCAGAATTGGTTATGAGTTCCCTGATGGTGAATAGATTCAAGGAGAGCTATGATAGGATTTGTGTGTATGATGGTTGATTTGGGTCTCCTGCTGAGTCTCCAGACTCCATGGAGATGCTGTAAAATAATAATAATATAGCAAAAACATGTTACAAAATAATTATTATACCAGCATCCTAAGCAAAAGTTTCAGACAAGTTTCTTGGCCATTTCCAATGCTAGTGCTGAAGAAGTTACAAGCAGAATAGAATAATCACACAAATGAAACATTACAATAATTACATGCATGTCTCAGTGCAGGATGAAAGTTCAAACTTCTGTTTGAACCCAATAAGAATGATAGAATAATTACATAAAAATATCACACACACACACACACGCACAGTATAAACAAACTGAAAGATGTTTAACAATGCTATCTTCAAGAAGTGGAAGAGTTTAACAAAGTCATTCATATTTAGCTTTAGTGTATATGTAGTACAGCTTGTATAATCTTTCCTAGTAGAAAAGTGGTTTTTGTGGAGGACTTCTGTTTTGATCCAATGAACTTGTGAATGAAAGAAATAATGATGGATATGAGCGTCATCTGACTCCTGGTGTCTTCTAAGTATACAAATGCCTACAGTGAATACTGGACAAAGGTAGTTCCTTTCAGAATGTAGAAAGAAAGCTACATTATAAATCATATAAAATATAAATTTTCACTGTGGTTAATACATGTGTTTCTGGTAATTGTAAATATAAAATATTGGGTGTAGACAGCACAGGAATCTGGCTAACTTTGGATATATGGAACAGAAATCCTTTGAAATATCTTCTAAGGAGTTACAGTAGTAAAACTTTCATTATTTATTGTCTTCTCCATAATTTGAAAGTTACAGTCATTGGATTAAACTAGACTTAACATGTTGAAGATGTCGTTCCAAAAGGAACAGCAACTTCAATAGCTACCTTGTTCCAGTTGAACATACCTGCAGTTTGACGGTACCTAATTCCTGCAAATGATGAATGGTTGGACACAGAACTGATATATATCCATATATTGATTTTCTTTCTGTTTACAAATAACTTCAGCTTACCAACTGCTGGTCAGGATAACCAAGTAGATGATGTCATGACTCTCCGACCAACATGATGCAAGTTCCAGTCTTACTGTGGGCATGGAATGTTTTTAGGCTGTAAATGAGTTTCATTGCTCTGTGTGAGACCATAGCCTTGCTTATTGGAGACTTGAAAATTTCCATATTTGGTCTCTAGAATTGGATTCCCAGATTGGATTTTTTTCTTAACTTTGCATTGACTTTTACAGAGGTCACGAACATTGTATATAGAAAGAAATTGTGATTTTTACACTATTTGTGGAAATTTTGTTTTGTATAGGTTTATATTAACAGTAGTTATAAATTTTTTTTGTGTGAATCAAAATACCATACAAGTATGTATTGAAATGGAATGTTAAGCTGTGTATTTCAAGGCCAATACCTTTGAAAGTGGCCTGTAATTTTAGTGGTTCCCAGTTGAAAGAAAGTTTAGAAGCCTTATTTGGAAATTGTAAAGTACCTTCAATTGTTCAAAGCCTAACCTAAGGTGTGTCCCAAGGTCAGTGTCAACAATAGGCGGTGAATAACAAAAGTAAACAACAACTCGAAGGTCACATCCCCTTTTTGTGTGGGAATGCTAAGGGTTCTCAACCCTTATTCCACGGACCGCAACAGGGCGTATAAGACAGGACCCAGATGCACCCAGGTGGCTTTTATCCAGGTGTCTGTCTTTATCCTGGTATCCAGAGGCAAGAGATCCAAGATGTAGCAGGCGAAGGCAGTATGCAGCGGTGCGGTGGCTGTATGCCGATATGCATTGGTGGAAAGGAAGCAGGTACGCAGTCTCCTCTCGTAGTGTCTCGGAATCCAGCATTGCGGGTCTGTTCGGGATCCGAAGAAAAGTAGGGAATTGTCTGTGGAGATATCGACCATGATATGCGACCAATCCCCTGAAAATCTTCTACCACAGAACCGGACCAAAGGAAACTAGCATGAGTGATGACAGAAAGAAAAGAAGCCTGTAGAACCAGAGATAATTCAGATGATTGTGTTATGAGAAGAGCAATGAGTACAACCTTGAAGTGTGTGTGTGTGTGTGTATATATATATATATATATATATATATATATATATATATATATATATATATATATATTCGGCAGTACATTTATAAGGTTAAATTATGTTTGTATGTTCTGGACTATGAGGTTAAAGAAATACTGGTAGTGAATTAGATTTGAATTAGCATACTTGTTGTTTGAAGTATATATATATATATTCGGCAGGACATATATAAAGTTAAATTGTGATGATTTGTCCCAGACTAAGAGGCTAAAGAGTGGCTGATATAAATTAGATAATGAAATAATAATTCTTTGCAGCAGAATGAATGAAATCATAGATTGGAATAAGATAGTATTGCTGCATGTTCATTGTGTATGTATTATGTATGAGATTTTGATTCTTAACAGCAGAATGAATAAGATTATAGATTGGTAAATGATAGTATTGCTGTGCATTTTAATGTGTGTATATTAGATGAGATTATAATACTTAGTAGCAGAATGAACGAGGTTACAGATTGGCATTTGATAGTATCGCTGTGTATTTTAATGTGTAAATATATTGCATGAGATATAATTCTTAGCTTTTAATTTTCTGTAGTTCCACTTCAATTAAGAAACTGTATTAATGTATCCTAGTTAAAATAAATGTGTTTCATATGCTAAAGAAGGTGTATTCACTGATCCTTATTCAAATGCACTGTTTCAAAAAAATGCAAACCTGTGTGCAAAGTTAAAATAAGAGTAGCCACAACTGACAGTAAAGCCTGAGACTGAATTAGAGAGATACTGCAGGTAATCTAAATTATATTTAATACCCATAAAAGGGAATCTTGGTGGCACAGTCTAAAAAAATAAATTTTCCAAGGTTCTCAAGGTATTGGATATTAGATAACCTGTGGTAACTTAGATAAAGGTGTAGAGAACATAAAGTAAGAATTAGAGTATATAGAAATAAAGAAAGTAAAGTAAAGAAAGAATAGAGTTTAGAGTAATAATAGTAAAGAAAGATAAAATAATGGTAAAGTAAATAAAGAATAGAGAAAGTTAAAGCAGGGATAATTTAGAAAAGGATTAAGATAATTGATAGAGACAGCAGAAAATATAAGGAAGAATAGATAAAAGGAAAGGTAAAAGCATAAAATATATATGATATACTGAAAGAAACGAAAGAGAAATATATGTTAAGCTATATATTAAGATATTAAAAAATGCGCATAAAGATAAAAAAAAATAAGATATATGCCAAGATACAGAAAAATATATATATGAAAGAAATGAAAACAACAAAACCACCTCAGTTTACAATCTAACACTTAGTCCACTCACAGTACTGCAGGTTTACAGTCTTTCATGTGTGGGATTTACATTAAAAAAAAAATAATTATGATGTAGCTGTCTTAAAACGAGCAGAGCTGATAACGGGGAAAAAACTTGTTGGGTTCTACTTCTAGGCTGGAGGGAAGATTTGCAATTCTACTAGTCAAAGAATTCCAAACTGCCAAAATACCATCTACATAGCAATAATGGATGAGAAATGCATAGCAATATAAGGATGAGAAATAAAGGAGCAAAGATGAGCTGCCCAAATGTTGTATGCACTAGTTAACAAGAGTAAGTGAGATTGAAGACACCATAACTGTTCATCTGTTAAATTTACTTATAAGTGAATGAAATAGAGAGCCAAAAGGCTTCACTTTGGCGATGTAAAAATTATTTAAATTAAGGGGATATTTAATCCCATATTATTTCAAAGCCAAATAAGAAACTAAGATAGAAATCAAAGAGTTTCTCATGCTAAATATAGAGAGCTATAAAGTTCAGTGAGTCCAAGCGTAAGCAAATACCTGGGTAGTACAATACCGGGCAACTCATGGTAAAGGTGGTTAAAGTTACAATCACTGTTCTTAGTATTAGCCCTAATATAAAACTCATCCCCTAGGAGATGTATGTTGTTTTACATTAAGGGAGATAGGTCACTACCCAGACTGGTTTCAACCATTATTGAGGCCTCATATCAGTGAGTAGGTAGGCCAAAGAATACCAAGATTGTAGAAATAATAGCTTTAGTACTTTACATTACGAGTTATCAAAGAGGTGCACAAATAAATTAATAAAATAGAGAGCCAAAAGGCTTCACTTCGGCGATGTAAAAATTATTTAAATTAAGGGGATATTTAATTCCACATTATTTCAAAGCCGTTTTGAAATAATGTGGGATTAAATATCCCCTTAATTTAAATAATTTTTACATCCAAAGTGAAGCCTTTTGGCTCTCTATTTCATTAATTTATTCGTATACCTCTTTGACAAGTACTAAAGCTATTATCACTGCAATCTCGGTATTCCTCGGTCTACCTACTCACTGATGAGACCTCAATAAAGGTTGAAACCGGTCTGGGTAGTGACCTATCTCCCTTAATGTAAAACAACATACATCTCCTAGGGAAGGGATGTTCAACCCATCGACTGCAGAGCGATTTTTGGTCGATCTCTTGTGTATTCCTCCTTACTTACAAATTTGATTAAAACTGAAAGCATAATATTTTATTTATCATTATTTTGTATTATTTTTAATTTCCTTTAAGTGTATTGCTATTGTTTATTTATTTTTCATTAAAATTGTCAAATCAGTAATTTCTTATAAGTTCGGGTAAATGAATTAATTTGGATCAGTGGAAGTCAAACAGCGAGCCGAGTGAATACGATTATAAGCAAAGTGTAAAAACTCGATTGTAGCTTAAATATTATATATTCCAAAGCACGTTACATCAATTTTTTACTTAGGTTAAGTCCCATGTGAATATTGTAAAAAAATAAACTTTGTTTGTCTTGGTATAGTTTGTATTAGATGTTTTTGTAAATAACTCTTTTGAAGCTAACTGTATATACTGCTTTAATAAGAATATGTTAGAATGTTAAAAACAAAGGCAATGTTTTTGTCGCCAAAGCTGTATGGCAGTATTAGAAAGATTGTTATTGAAACTTGTATGTATGAGAAAGGCGTGCAGGCTCTAAGTGTAAACATCGCCGAAGTCAGTCAGAAAGAGTTCAAACAACTTTCCGATGGCCGGCAACTTACAATCAAAAGAAAGTGGAGGAGAACCAAAGGCGTGCCAGACTTGAAACTTAAGATGAAAGACTCATACCGATTCTTTGAGGGTTGCCAAACTTCATGTGAGGTCTCAGAGGAGGCCTAATAAAAAGGGACTGAAGCAAGCAGAAGGGGTCCCGGTTCCAGAATTGCTGTCAGAGAGACAGAGAGGCTGCCCAGATCCACGTTGCTTGAGAGAGGAATTTCCCGCTTCCAGAAAGGAGCTTCTCGGTTCAAGACATCACTAGAGAGAGACTACTTCTAGACTGCAGACAAAGTTTCAAATTGCTGAAAGGAAGAGTTCCAATTGCCAGAGAATTCCAGGCCAGAGAGGAATCCAGTTAATAGTTGGCGGCAGTTCTATCTGTTGAAACGACAGAAAAAGAAGGCAGTCGTCCAGGCATTTTCAGCAAGCCCAAGCAGAGGAGAAAAGGCAAGGCAAATTTCCTGAAGCACCTTTGTTCGTAAGTTTTTCTTTTCGCCCAGGGAGAGTAACCTTTTGCCAGAGCTGAATGAGCCCACAGCCCACTACTTTCTTGATGAGATGCAGCCGAGCCAAAATTTCCTGAAGACGATCTGAGACTAAAGAATTGCCATAGAACTTTTAATGAAAGACTTTTGACTGAATCTGAGATACAGAGCCTTTGCAAGTTCAAAACTTTTATATAATTCCTGTTATAGTTGATACAAGAAAGACTTTTAAGATATATGTTTAATAGTGTTAAGGAATGTCCAAAGAGAATCAATTGATATGTTCAAGGTTGATATCAAATGTGTAAAGATAACTTAACACAGATTTAGATAACCTCTTTACTAGTAAGCTTAGAGATTAACAAGTAAAAATTTGTAAAGTGAGAGTAGGTAACCTAATGTGTTAAAGAAAGTATTTAATGTTGAAGAAAGAAGGTTCTAATTTTTGCTAAAGAGTTTTTATAGATGGATAGAGAAAGCAATCTCCCCAACGTTAAAATTGTGTATATTTCAGAGTAATGTAAATAATTGTCATTTGACTTTCTTGTTAAAAGAGTGCTGCCTGTTTGTTTATTTACAACTGCACTGTTTCTAAAATAAATCAGACTTGTTGAGCGGGAATCTAAGTGAGTTGGCCAAAGCATGAAATTAAGAATAAGAATAGACCACAACTGTTTGTGAAAGTTTTAATGTAGGAATTTGTGTTAGAGAAAGAGAGAGAGAAATCTACCAGCCGTATATTTGAGTTCTTTTTGCTAATCAAAGATATTAGTGGTGCAGTCTCATTTTAAATAAATTTTCTAATATCTTAGGCATAAGACTCATAATGCGAAAGGTAGATAAACAAGAGAGATTCTGAGTGAGAGAGAAAGCACGCACAGTAAATTAGAATAACAGAGAATAAAATATAGAGTAAAAGACATCACAAGTATACAAAGTTAAATAATAATAAGTTTGTCGCAGTAATGACTTTATAGCAAAAGTAGACGTTTAACAAAAGCACATCGTATGTGTTTCGTTTAATTTGAGGATAATCATGAGTGTATCAAAGAAATCAAAGATGTATCATTTTCACAAGGCATGGGAAACAGATTTTTTTCTTTACAATGGTAAATGGAAAGTGTTGTTGCTTGATTTGTAATTCATCTGTAGCAATTCCAAAAAAAAAAAAGGACATTTTCGATCGCTACATGCAAAATATGATGAAGATTTTCCCAAAAATTCCGAAATACGCAAATCAAAAATTATAAATTTAAAGGCAGGCCTTTCTGGACAACAAAATATGATTTCGAAAGTAATAAATAAACCAACATCAGTCACTATTGCATCTTTGAAAGTGTGTCATTTATTAGCAAAAGCAAAAAAGCCTTTTACTGGTGGAGAGTTAATAAAAGAATCATTTCTTGCAGCAGCAGAATCTTTATTTTCTGATTTTAAAAATAAAAATGAAATCATTTCGTATATTAAAGATTTACAACTTTCCAGAACAATGGTTATGAGAAGAGTTGAAATTTTAAGTGCCAATTTGAATACTCAGTTAATGTCAGACATTCACCAGTGTGTTGCTTTTTCATTACAATTTGATGAATCAAATGACTTCACTGATATTGCTCAGTTAATGGTATTTATTCGCATGGTATTTCAAGATTATTCAAGTAAAGAAGAACTTTTGAAAATTATACCATCATTGGGAAGGACTAGGGGAGAAGACATTTTTTTGGCATTTGATGAATTTGTGAAACAACACAAACTTCCGCTTTTTAAACTTGTGTCTATTATTACTGATGGTGCTCCTGCAATGATAGGTAATAAATCAGGCTTCATTTCATTATGTAAAAATTATGACAAATATCCAGATTTTTTAACATACCACTGTATTCTTCACCAACAAGTATACTGTGTAGTAAAAGATTAAACATAAAAGATGTTCTGGATATTACATTTAAAATTGTAAATTCTGTTTGAGGAAAAGCCCTGAAACAGCGGTTATTTAAATTACAGGCAGATGATGATAGGGAACTTCTGTTGTACAATAATGTTCGCTGGCTCAGCAGAAGTCAATTTTTAGAAAGATTTCTTGTATTAATTAACGATATAAAAATTTTTCTTGATGAAAAAGGAGATATTTATCCACAATTGAGTGATAAAAGATGGTTGTTACACTTATTTTTAGTAGATTTCTGTAGGAAATTAAGATTTAAATTTAGAGTTACAAGGTAGAGATAAAAATTTAATTGACAAGTTTAAGTTCAATAAAAACTTTCCAACAATACTTACTTTTATTAAAGAAAAATATAAATGACCACGAATTTAGACATCTCCCATATTTATTAAAATTTTTTGAACAAAATCAAGAAATGCTTCGCTATGATTTAAAAGAATTTATTCATGAAATAGAATTAGTTGAGGAAGAAATAAATTCAAGATTTAAAGATTTTAATAAAACTGAAATGATTGTATCTTTTATCAATAATCCGTTTCAAGAAAACTTGAACATCACAGAAATTTCAAATAAAATTAGTGGACTGTTTGATATAAACCAAGCTGAAGTAGAACTTGAGATAATAAACATTGAGAATAGTTTACATTTAAATTCAATAAATAATGAAGTCATTTGGAAGTATGCACATGAAAAATTCCCAATAATAATTGATATTGCACGAAAAATTCACAATATTAACTGATATTATGCAAAAAATTCTGCCGTGTTTCAGATCGACATACCTGTCAGAATCCACTTTGTTAAAGATACCAAGCTATTTAAAACCTGGTTTTAATCCATTTCCCAAGTAAGCAAACAGACAAGTAAGTCAAGTTTGCACCTGCAAGTAGTGCAAGTCTTAGGCAACTCATGGTAAAAGTGGAATAAGCTCTGATCACTATTCTTAATATTTACCCTTAATGCCAAAGCACATCTCCTTGAGGAGATGTATGATGCTATGCATTAAAGGCAAGGGGTCACTACCCAGACCGGTTTCAACCTTTATTGAGGTCTCATCAGTGGGAGCCAGGCTTAGAAATACCAAGGTTAAGTAATACTTAAGTATTTTACCAAAACAAGTTACCATAAGGTGCTTTGACCTTATTAAATAAAAATCTCAGGATGAGAGATAGATGTAGAAAATTTTTTTACCTTGGGTATAATATATGTTAAAGATACATTAAGAGTAAATATTAAGAATAGTGATCAGAGCTTATTCCACCTTTACCACGAGTTGCCCAAAACTTGCACTACTTCGCAAGTCACCCGGACTTGCACTACTTGCAGGTGCAAACTTGACTTACTTGTCTGTTTGCTTACTTGGGAAATGGAATAAAACCAGGTTTAAAATAGCTTGGTATCTTTAACATATATTATACCCAAAGTAAAAAACTTTCTAGAATCCACTTTTTCAAATATGAATGTCATAAAAAATCAATTAAGAAACCAATTTACAAATGATCATTTGGATGATTGCCTGCGATTGGCCACTTCTTCACTTAACTTGACTATGAAAATATTGCAAGGTCCAAACAATGCCAAATTTCACATTAACTTTTTTTTTTTTTTTAATCAACCGGCATTTCCTGTAACTTGTGAGTTTGTAATCAATCTGTTGTTTTTTCTAACTTTGGTTTTCCAAAATAGAGAAATAAATATTTTATTCCAATATATTTCTTTGTTTTTTGCTGTATTAAAATAATTAAAAATGATAATTAATTATAATGAAGAGCCAAAGGCTTCAATTCGGTGACATGAACATATTTAAGTTAAGGGATATTATATCCCATATTGTTTCTTAGCCGAATAAGAAACTCAAAGAGTTTCATGCCGAATATAGAAACTATATAAAGTTCAGCGATTCCAAGCGTAAGCAAATACCTGGATAGTGCAGCAACTGACCCTTGAAGGCAGTGCAAGCTGAGGCAACTCATAGAAAGGGTGGAGCAAGTTCCGATCACTATTCTTGATATTTACCCATAATGTGAACTTAACTCCTAGGAACTGTATTATTGTTCAACATTATGAGAGAAGGTCACTACCCAGACCGGTTTCGACCTTTTTTGAGGTCTCATTAGTGAGTAGGTAGGCCATGTTAATACCAAGTTTGTAGCGAACAGAACTTACATCCCTTTAATAAGAATTGCCAAGAGGTGTCCTATTAAAGTATTAATTATAATTAAGAGCCTTTATTATAATAATCAGCTCCTAGGAGTTAAGTTCACATTATGGGTAAATATCAAGAATAGTGATCAGGGCTTGCTCCACCTTTTACATGAGTTGCCTCAGCTTGCACTACCTTCAATGGTCAGTTGCTGCACTATCCAGGTATTTGCTTACGCTTGGAATCGCCGAACTTTATATAGTTTCTATATTCGGCTAAGAAACAACATGGGATATAATATCCCTTAACTTAAATATGTTCATGTCACCAAATTGAAGCCTTTGGCTCTTCATTATAATTAATACTTTAATAGGACACCTCTTGGCAATTCTCATTAAAGGGATGTAAGTTCTGTTCGCTACAAACTTGGTATTAACATGGTTTACCTACTCACTGATGAGACCTCAAAAAAGGTCGAAACCGGTCTGGGTAGTGACCTTCTCTCATAATGTTAAACAATAATCAGCTCCTAGGAGTTAAGTTCACATTATGGGTAAATATCAAGAATAGTGATAAATAAATGTTTAAATACACAAATGAAGTTTTTATTGTGTTTTTTTTTTAGTTGTTTATTTGTGCGTAATCAGATATCAGGTTGGGGAAATGTGATCTATATAAGAGAGTAGGTCACTGAATAACTTTTTATAGAAAAGTAGCTCGCGTAGTAAAAAAGGTTGAACACCACTGTCCTAGAGGATGAGTTTTTACATTAGGGCTAATACTAAGAACAGTGATTGTAGCTTTAACCACCTTTACCATGAGTTGCTATTGTACCACCTGGTATCTGCTTATGCTTGGACTTGCCGAACTTTATAGCTTGCTATATTCGGCATGAAACCCTTTGATTTCTATCTTAGAGTTTCTTATTCAGCTTTGAAATAATGTGGGATTAAATATTCCCTTAATTTAAATAATTACTTATAAGTGAAATACTCTGTATTAATTTCAAACTCAAATAATTTATTACTTTTCCTTTTTACATAAATTCCACATGAGAGATTGCAGGAGACTGTAGCTGTTGGGGAACACTCTGGAGTAAGCTGTTTCAAAGAATAAAGGAGGAGGAGTTACAGCAATGCAAGAAAAAGAGAAGAAGTAAATTCAGTGAATTTGAAGTTGAACTGCAAAAGGATACCACATAACTGCTTATGTGCTAATAGGCTAACGAAAAAAAACTGAAGAATGATGGAAGCCAGTTCATTAGTGCAATATCCATGGAAGTATCTGTAGAAAAGACATACGAGAGTGGTCTGAAAAGTTCTTGGCCTCGACCATAGATGGCAACACTATCACCATGATTTATTTTCCGAGTTCAATCACTTGCGTTTGGTTGATAGCAGCTTTAACTTCCCCTAATGGGTACTAACAGGGTGCAGGAACGAGAACCTAGCTGCTGCGCACCCTTTTTTCTAAGCAGTATTGCAACAGCCAAACATCTTCTACGTGGTATCCACTTGGACTGGAATACATGGAAAAGCCTCAACATACTTCGAACGACAGGACACTGCAAAAAACCCTCATCAAATGGGGATAACTCACTGGCCCAGACAACTGTGAGTGTGGGACAACCCAGCCCATGGAACACCTTCTTTCTTGTCCCTTTCTTCCATCGCCTTGCACAAAAGAGGACCTTATATCCTGCATAGAAAGAGCAGTTGATTGTGCAAGATACTGAAGGAACATCTGACCATATTTACTGTATATAAGTTATGTATAGTTTCCTTTTTTTCATATTTAATTATTATTCCCTGTATAATTCACCTACCAAATCTAAGCTGATCTCTTTGTAATGTATCCTAATTTGTTGTAAATCACGTTGCACCACTTACTTACTACTGTACTACTTGTGTTTGAATACGAAATAAAAAAATTTTCTAAGTTGGTACGCCTTTCATAAGCATCCATGTGAAATTTCAAGTCATTCTATCAAGTAGTTTGTTTTATACAGCTGTCTGAAGCAAAAGTGTTGTCTGTATCCCTTGAAATGGATAAAATTTAGTATTCGGTTATAGAATTCTTTGTAAAAGAAGTTTTAACACCAAAAGAAATTCGTTTGAAGGTCATAAAAGTTTATGGGCACTCTTCTCCTTCATTTCTGACAATTAAGAAATGGGATGCAGAGTTTAAACGTGGCCGTACCAGCCTTGACGATGATCCATGTGAAGGACGTCCAAAAAGTGTAACAACACCAGAAATCATTGATCAAGTGCACAGTATGGTATTGGATGACTGGAAAGTCAAAATGCGTGAAATTACTGAGACTATAAGCATTTCAAAAGAAATTGTAGGACATATTTTGCATGAAGAATTGCAAATGAAAAAGCTTTGCACAAGATGGGTGGTGTGCTTGCTCACAGTAGATCAAAAATGCACTCACATGAAAATCTCTGAACAGTGCTTGGAGTGTTTTAACAAGAATAAAACTGATTTTTGTGCATCAATCTATTGCTATGGATGAGACTTAGATTCACCATTACGCCCCAGAATCCAAACAATCAAAACAGTGGACAGAAGCTGGTTGTTCAGCACCAAAGAAGACAAAATCGGTTCCATCAGCAGGAAAGGTCATGGGATCACTGATGCCATGACCTTTTTGGGATGCTAAATGCATTTTGTTTATTAATTATCTTGAAAAGAGTAAAACAATAACTGGGGAATATTATTCCGATCTTTTAACTAGACTAGACGAAAAAACTCATGAGAAAAGACCCAGCTTGCAGAAGAAAAAATCATCTTTCATCAGAACAATGCACCTGCCCAAAAAGGTGTTTTGGCAATGGGAAAATTAAAGGATCTGCATTATGAACTGTTGGAACAATATTCCCCAGATTTGGCTCCCTCTGACTTTTATCTCTTCCCAAAACTTCCTAGAACTCTTCCTTGCTGGTCAGCATTTTTCTTCAAATCAAGAGGTGATAGCTATAGAGGGGTATTTTGCAGATCTTACGGAGAACCACTACATGGACGGGATAATGGCCCTGGAGCATCGCTGGGAATAAATATATTAGTCTTACAGGAGATTATGTGGAAAAATAAAATTAATTTTGAAATTATAAATTCGTTTTTTTATTGTTAGTCCGAGAACTTTTCAGATCACCCTCATTAGCCTGAAATTGCCAGTCTGTAAGACAATGGTTAAAGTGATTCACAGAGAGAAAGAGAGAGTGATCACTGATCAGCCAGACCACACTCCTCTTCACAACATCAAGAATTTTCAGGACAGCTCTAAATGCACTATACAAATCATGAGAATAGTATTCTTTAAGACTGGGCAGATTTGAACTTTGTGCAAAGTTAGTAGAAGGATGGATGAAAAAATCATCTTTAGCTGAAAAAGAATGCCAAGTTTTTTTATAGGCTAAGGAAGTAATTAATGTTATTTGTTTGTTCCAGGTAAAACTAAGAGGTAAATATCAGTTGAAAAGTAATCCCGTCAGGTGGACGAGTATTACCAAGAAAAACGGAAGATGATTGATGATCTTTTTGTGTTAAAAAAAAAAAAAAGAAAGAAAGAAAAACAAAAAAAAAAGCAGACCTGTATTCTAATATCACTGAAGGTGACTACAGTTAGCTTTGCCACATTTTACGGAAGGTTTGCACTTAAGGCACTGGTTACAGAAGTTCTTGAAACTTGGGGTGTTTGGACAATAAAGTTTGTCAAATGAATATGTGGAATGGAGTGTATCACCAACAAAATTATGTATTAGATAACTGCTCAGTAAGAGAATATTTATGTTCAAGAAGGTAGGTAACACAACTGAGCCCCAAGGCACTCCAGAATTGACAGGGAAATCTGAAGAGGAGCTATCACAGTGATGTGCAGTGATCAAAACCAAGAGAGAAAACTGGTTATCCTATTACAGAGAGAAGGTAGACTAAAGAATGATACTAGTAGCAAGGCTTATACGCTGGTCAGACATAACTGGTGATTAGTTTACGGAATTAACAACGCATGTAAAGTATATTAATTAAAGGTAACTTTAATGAATAACTTCTATATTTCGGCAACGTCACATTGCCATCTTCAGGAACATAAAGATATGGTATGTGCATGCAGGCACTAACACAAAGCAAATGAGGAAGAAAGCAAGAAACTAATATTGTTCCTAAAGTCCTAATGGTGCCCTCTGGCAGGCTAATTTGGTAGTCTTGGCAGTTGGGCTGAAGTTCTCATAATGTAAGTCTCCCAAATTTGGGGTAGTTTCATGCACCCAAATTTGTTGAGGTTAGGAACGTTTTTTTAGAGCTGCTGAAGATTCTTTGAATAATCTTTCATATTTAAACTTGCTGCGATGAATTATTTTTGTTTTCTTCCAACGAATTTTATGGTGGGTATCTAAGGCATGGTCTGCCAGCCCAGAGCGGCTGTACTGGTGGAACCGGATGTAGTCTTGGTGTTCTGAAATCCTGATATTTGTTGTTCTGCCTGTTTGGCCAAAGTAGGACAATTTGCAGCTGCAAGGGACCTGGTATACATCAGGTAGGTCTAGGGGAAGTGGTTGGTCTTTGGTAGAGCAGATAAGGGATGCCAACTTTTTATATGGTCTGTAACAGGAAGTAAGGTCATATTTTTTGAGGATATTGGTTATTTTCTCAGAGGTGCCCTGGATGTAGGGGATGGTGATAGACTTGGTGTAATCTTTATTGTGGAGGGGGGGTTGTGGTTTACTGGTTTTAGTATTTTTGGGGGGTTATAGCCATTGGCTAAGAAAGTGTTGAGGATGTGGTTTAGTTCAGTAGTTAAACAACCAACACCCCAGAGTCCAGTTCACCTTAGAAAAAGAGGAAAACAACACCCTCCCTTTCCTAGACACTTTACTCACCCGCGAGCTTGATGGATCTTTGGTTTTCTCTGTTCACAGAAAACCCACCCATACTGGCAGATACATTCACCAGCAGTCCCACCACCCCCACTCACAACAATATGGGGTTATAAAAACACTATATAACAGGGCAAAATTAATCTGCTCAGATGACAAGGCCCTAACTACTGAACTAAATCACATCCTCAACACTTTCTTAGCCAATGGCTATAACCCCAAAAAAATCCAAAAAATACTAAAACCAGTAAACCACAACCCCCCCTCCACAATAAAGATTACACCAAGTCTATCACCATCCCCTACATCCAGGGCACCTCTGAGAAAATAACCAATATCCTCAAAAAATATGACCTTACTTCCTGTTACAGACCATATAAAAAGTTGGCATCCCTTATCCGCTCTACCAAAGACCAACCACTTCCCCTAGACCTACCTGGTGTATACCAGGTCCCTTGCAGCTGCAAATTGTCCTACTTTGGCCAAACAGGCAGAACAACAAATATCAGGATTTCAGAACACCAAGACTACATCCGGTTCCACCAGTACAGCCGCTCTGGGCTGGCAGACCATGCCTTAGATACCCACCATAAAATTCGTTGGAAGAAAACAAAAATAATTCATCGCAGCAAGTTTAAATATGAAAGATTATTCAAAGAATCTTCAGCAGCTCTAAAAAACGTTCCTAACCTCAACAAATTTGGGTGCATGAAACTACCCCAAATTTGGGAGACTTACATTATGAGAACTTCAGCCCAACTGCCAAGACTACCAAATTAGCCTGCCAGAGGGCACCATTAGGACTTTAGGAACAATATTAGTTTCTTGCTTTCTTCCTCATTTGCTTTGTGTTAGTGCCTGCGTGCACATACCATATCTTTATGTTCCTGAAGATGGCAATGTGACGTTGCCGAAATATAGAAGTTATTCATTAAAGTTACCTTTAATTAATATACTTTATATGTGTTGTTAATTCCGTAAACTAATCACCAGTTATAAAGAATGATAATTTGCCAGATATGGTCAGATACTAGGGAAATGCCAAGGGCAATAGCATAAATTTCTACAAACCACAATGCGAGTGAGTTACATAGGATGTGCAATGGATTTAGAGTAATGGAATCCTCTAGGGATTCCATTATTCGGGATTCCATTATTCCATTATCCTATTCGGGACCGTAGCGGAAGAACTTCGGCGGGAGTTTATGAAAATGAAAAATGACCTTCATCTTCTTCATGAGGAAGTGGAAGTGATCGGTAAGGAGATACTGGAAGTTAAAGCGGACTTTAATGTGTTAAACAGAGAAATTAGGACTATAGAGATTACTTTAGCTGAAGTAACTAGAACAGGATTACATATGGGTGAGTCTTTGGTGAATGATTCAGTAATAAATAGTATGGGAGTGATTGTGAGTCAATATAATAAAACCACAAGTGGCCTAGAAGAAATGAGATGTAGTGAGAGTGGGGGGGTAAGTAATAGAGAGTTGAGTAATGAAGCTGGGAGAGTCATGCTGAATAGTGTAGAGAATGAGTCCATGAGTGTGGACTTGAATGAAGTTAAGAGTAGTAAAATATATGGTGATTCTATGATTAAGGGTATGGAGAGTGGTATGCATGAGGAGTGCTTGGCTGATGGGACAATAGAAAGAGTGGCTTTAGCAATAAAGAGAGGGCATGAAGCAGACAAGATGATAGTTATGGTGGGTACGAATGACCTGAGAGGTAGTATAAATCGGGTAGGAAAAGATTTAAGAACATTATTAGATATTGTGAAGAGGAAAAGTGTCAATGGGAGAATAGTGTGTGTGCTGCCTCGTTTTGACAATTACGAGTTAAGTAGACGAGCAATGATAATGAATGATATGATTGCAAGAATGTGCAGAAAAAGAGGTCTGGAGTTTGTTGATGTTTGGAGTGTGTTTGAAGGAAAAAGGCAGTTGTATGCTAGAGATGGACTGCATCTTAACATGGAAGGACATAAGCGATTGAAGAAGTTATTGTTTTCTGAACAGGTTGAAGTTATTGGGCAGGGAAACTAATATTGAAAAGGTTGAGTGTAAGAGAGAGAAACTTTAGCACTGATTGTGTATTTATTGATCCTTATAGGCTGAATAAATTGCAGAAGAGAGGGGATAAAAATCGGCATAGGACTACGGTAGTTAATGACTTATATATCAGTTCTAAAGCCGGTACAAGATCTAGAGGGAATCTGCAATTTTTGTATACCAATGCTAGAAGCATTCGAAATAAGAGAGAAGAATTTTTGGCATTAGTCAGTGAAATCTCACCAAAAGTTGTAGGCATTAGTGAAACTTGGCTGTCAGCAGATGTGGTCACTGGAATTGAATGTGATGGGTACACTATTTTCAGGGAGGATAGAGAAGATAGAACAGGGGAAGGAGTACTGTTGATGATAGCTGATGTGTTGCAGCCAAAGAAAGTAGTATATCATGATGATAGACATGTGAATAAGAGTTCATTTGAGGCAGTCTGGTGCGAAATAGCGACCAACGCAACCAAATATACAGTTGGATGCTGCTATAGGCCAGGGAGTACGGGGGGAGATATTGAATTCATGCATCAGCAACTTAGTGCAATGAGTGAAGGCTTGGTGATTATTATGGGGGATTTTAATTACGGTGATATCAATTGGAAGGAGGAAATATCACGTAGCAAAAAGGAAATGGAATTCATACATCTTCTACGAGATAATTACTTGAAACAGCACGTAACTGAAGGGACACGTGGTGTGAGAGTGTTGGACCTGGTTATTGGTTCAGAGGTTATATGCATAAGTAAGGTGTCCTCGTTACCTCCAGTTGGTGAAAGCGATCATGTGGTATTGACTTGGGAGGTTGCAAAATCTGTGGATTTTTCTATTAAGAAGGGGTATGTACGGAACTACAGGTTAGGCAATTATAACAAGCTTCGGAGTGAGCTTGCAGCCATCCCATGGCAGAACATATTGCAAGGGAAAGATGTTAGCAGTGCTTGGGATAAAATCAGCGGGTATCTGAGGAAAGCAATATCAGATTGTGTCCCCATGGTTAGGAGGTCAAACAAGGCAGGCATTAGATGGATGAGCAGTAGTATCAAGCTTGAACTGCAAAAAAAGAAAATGTTATGGAGAATTTACAAGGAGAAAGGCGATCAGGACACCCATGAGCAGTACAAGGCTCAAGCTAGGAAAGTTACCAGCATAGTAAGAAAAGCTAAATCAGATTATGAGAAGACCTTAGCCAAAGAGATCAAGGGTAATCCCAAAGAGTTCTTCCGCTATGTGGCAAGTAAGAGGAAGAATGACTTCGGAAGGATAACCTTAGTGGGTGCTGATGGTATTGAGGTGACAAAATCAGATGTAATAGTCGAGTTACTGAGTGATCACTTTTCAAAAGTCTATCACCCAAGTGAGGATATCTCTATACCTACAGCAATACCTAATGTGAGAATTGAAGCTAAAGAATCAGAGGTATTAAATATATTGCAAAACTTAAATGCAAACACTGCGGTAGGCTTAGATGGAATATCAGCTCGGATGTTGCGTGAATGTGCAAATGAATTGTCAACCCCTCTCACCTGGATATTTAACTTAAGTTTGAGCTCTGGTGTGGTCCCTAGGGAGTGGAAGTTAGGCAAAGTGGTTCCTTTGCATAAGGGTGGCTCTAAAACTGCGGTATTGAATTACAGACCAATCACCATCTCAGGAGTAGTGGTAAAAGTATTGGAAAAGTTGGTTAAAGACAAAATTCAAGAATGGGTGGATCAGGATATGATACTCTATAGAGGCCAACATGGTTTTGTTAAAGGTAGATCCTGCCTTAGCAATCTATTAACTATTCATAATAGAATAACATCTGAGTTGGACAAAGGAACTGGCTACACAGTGGTACTTCTGGATTTTGCTAAGGCTTTTGACAGGATACCCCATAGAACACTGTTACGCAAATTGGAGCAGATGGGAATGGATATTAAATTGGTGATATGGATAGGAGAATGGCTCAGGGAGAGATACCATAAGGTGGTGTATGGAGGAGCCGAGTCCAGAATGAGGCAGGTGACCAGTGGTGTGCCTCAGGGCTCTGTGCTTGGGCCAATGTTGTTTAATTTGTATATAAATGATATAGGAAACGGCTTAAAGGGAGATATTCAGTTGTTTGCTGATGATGCAAAGTTGTGTAGTGCAATAAAAAATCAAGCTGATGTTGAAAGTTTGCAGGAGGATTTAAATAAGCTGGTAAAATGGGCAAAAGAAAATGGATGTCAGTTCAATGTGGAAAAGTGTAAAGTCATGCATTTTGGGATTAAAAGATTACCAGCCGTGTACTACATCGATGGAAAGGTACTCCAAGAGATTGATGAGGCTAGGGACTTAGGGGTATTGGTAGATAGGGAGATGAAGTTCAGAGGACACATTGCTAAGGTGTCCAAGATTGCACATAGGATTACTTGGTTGTTGAGGAACACACTGACATCCAGAGATAAAGAGGTTATTATTCCCCTTTATAAAGCATTGATACTTCCACATTTGGATTACTGTGCTCAGGTCTGGTCACCTGGATTCCTTGGAGATGAGGAGGCTGTGGAGAGGGTTCAGAGAAGAGTGACCAAGTTGGTGAGTGATATAAAAAATGCTCCCTACATTGATAGATTGAGAGCTTGTGGATTGCAGAGATTGGTTGATAGGCGAAGAAGAGGGGATATGATAGAAACATTCAAATTACTAAAAGGTTTTTATAGGATTGATGCAGGGGAAATGTTTCAGCTGTGTGAAAGTGATGGAAGAACAAGAGGTCATCTCTGGAAATTAAAGAAGAGTGTGGTTAACAAAGGTGTCAGAACAAGGTTTTTTGCCTGGAGGGTGGTGAATGAGTGGAATTCATTGCCTGACTTAGTTGTGAGCTCTTCGTCTGTAAATGAATTCAAGAAGAGATATGACAGATATTGTTTTGCTAGTTTGGGTCTCCCGCGATGAGTCTACTGACTTCATGGAGATACCCGTAATAATAATAATAATCCACATGAGCCATCACTGATTAGCAGATGGGTCACCAGCTAGCAAAGAAGGTAACCATAGATGATTTTCTTCATTATTTCAATGGAGACTGAGGTGAAAGCAGTGGGTTGGTAATTTGATGGCTGAATTTTTATTTTCCTTTTTGGAAATAGACTAAATATAGGCTGGCATCCAGGTATTTATATAGATGTCACTGAGTAAAAAAAAGAGTGTAGAGAGAAATATACTACAGATTTTAGTTCTGGAGCACAACTTTTGAATATAACTAGGGAGATACCATCAGGAATAGGGGACTTTTTGGTATGTAAATTAAGATTTTTCTGATGCCTTTCTGACAAAAGATCAGTAATGAAAAGATCATAAATTCCTGGAAGTTAAATTTTTGTTGAAGAGTAGCAAACAAGCAGAATGGGTTACTATAAAATTGTGTACAGAAATTTCATACTTCTGCAGAAATATCCTAATAATAATAATACATTACAATACAATACAATGAGCACAGTATTTATTCTATTGTGAACAAGAGTAAAAACTTAATTTTGGAACCAAAATGTAGGTTAATAATAAAAAATAATCTTCTACATACATTAAACTACACCTATCTTCTAAATAAAAACTGTAAGAAAATTAAACAATACTACCTGTTGGTCTTTCTATGCCTAGAAAGCCTGCATTCCCTAATGTTTTAAATATTTCATGAGAAGGAAATTCTCCTGCATCTTCCCATTTGTCCACATAAGGATTAATATCTTTCTCTATAATCTTTTAAGAAAGAAAACAACTTTCAGTGTAAAAATAAAATAAAATTGTATACATTATAATTCTACAAAAAGAAGACTTGATTTTCATCTATATTATAGTAGCTTAAAGATAATTTTTAAAAAAAATTATCTAATCCTACTTAATTCAGTTGCTACAAATTGTCTGTTGCTCAATTATTTCACTGTCATTATTTTCATCATTTGCAATTACACTGCAGTATTATGTAATAAAATTCAATTATAATAAAGTTCAATTGTGTTTGTGACTGTTTGAGAAATACTTTCCTTGTATATTTTTATTTCCTTTTGATACTTTTCTTGTTATCATATAAAATTAATAATATTCCTGCTACCTAAAACCTTTAAAAATGCATTTTCATAAATTATAGTAAAATGGTAGATTATGTCCTTGAACTAAGGCAAGATTAACTTTGACCTGGAAGCAGTTAATCACAGGATTTCAAAATTGAAAGACTATAATAATAATAAAATTTCCATGGTATCAATACTCATCACAGGAGATCATACTCCTCCAGCAACCTATCTATCATACTGAACCTCAAACTCATTCACACCCTTAGCATTTGCAACACACTTGATAATGCATTCCATTCACTACTCTCCATGAAAAAATTCTACTGCCCACTCCCATCTTCACCACACTTTTATTTAATTCATAGGTGGCCTCTTGTTTTTCCTCTCTTTCACTCTCTACTAAAAAGAATCCCCCTCATGAAACTAAAATCTATAATATATTATATGATGAATAAACATGATAAATATGTTGTCAGTTGAGCAAATCTCTCATGATTGATGATAATAATATCACCTCATTCTGCAAGTTGCACTAAACTGTGTAATTTATCTCAATTTCTTAGCATAATCGATGTCCCAGAGTGCTGATATTACCTTAGTTACTTGTCTAGAAACCCTCAGAACTTCTTCTTTGCAACAAAAAAGATGACTAAATATGCACATAGCAGAGACATGATATTAGGAAAGGTTTGTTACAATCACTACCTCATCTCCATATCACAACATCATTAAATTATGTAGTCTTCACTACTCTTCTAATGTACCATTTGAACCTCAGGTATCTAGTGACAGTTCCTCTCCTTCCAGGTACCAAATCTCATCCATCTCATGAGCCACAGTTCCACACTCTGCAATATAAAGTGCAAACCTAACACTTACTGATATAAAATTGGCAACTCTCACCTACCATTTGAAGCTATAAATCATCCTAAAGAGACTGCATGTGGGCATCACTTCTTATAACTCTCTCTTCAGCTTGCATCATCAGCACACAAGACTGTTTTCGCAGGGAACCAGGGCAAACACCACAAAGTCAGCAACCGGAACAAATCCCACAAAGTCAGCAACCGGAACAAATCCCACAAAGTCAGCAACAGAGTTCTTATAGTGGTACTACAGGACTGGATTTGAAATAGGAAGTGACTGCTATTTAGTTTTGAGCAACATAAAACTGAATTGCATACTGAAAAGAAGAGGGTGTAAGAAAGTTTTAAAATGAATCAAAGTTGAGCAGCTTTCAGAGGTGAACTGCAGACTCATATACACCAACATTATTCAAGAAAAAATGAAAGAAGTTGAAAACAAAAACCAAACCTTGGATATTTGGGAGTAAACCCTGAAAAAAACATGGACTGATTCAGCCAGAGATGAATGTGGTGATGATGTCTATAAGGATAGAAAAATCAGAACTCCATGGTGAACTCAGAAAGTTAAGGAAAAGAAAAAAGTATATCAAAAGTTTCTGGCAAGTAAGTAAGCTTGAGCTCTAAGAGAATACAGAGCAAAATATAAGAAAGCAAAACACTGTGTAAAACTAGCTGAACAAAAGTCATGGGAAGACTATGGTAAGAACATGGACTAGTTATTACTAGTCCATGTCCCATTTGAAGACTATTCCTAGTCTTCAAAACACTACCATTATATGATGTAAAATATTCTGGAGGCAATTGAAAAAGCTTGGAAATGGAGGAAAGAGTACAGTAAAAGGAATGAGAGATGATAAAGGTGACATGAAAATTGAAGATAATGATATTCTAGATGTATAAATAATTACTTTGAAAGACTGCTAAATGAAATAAGCAATGTGAGCATGGTGGTAGAAAACACTCAACAGGAATGCAATTACGTATCAATACTTGACATGGAGATAGTAATCAAAAACCTAAAATGTGGAAAGGCAGCTGGAGTAGATGAAATTCAACCAGAAGTGCTCAAATATGAAGGTACAGAAGGTTTACAGTGACTGCACTGCATAGTTCAGAAGGCTTGGACAGAGGGATGAATTTCAGATGACTGAGTAGAGCTCTCATAGTACCCATATATAAGAAAGGATATAAATCTGAATGTGAGAATTACAGAGGTATTTCCTTGCTGAATGTTGCTGATAAGATTTATGCAAGTATACTTGAGAAACAGCTAAGAAAAATTGTGGAAAGAAAGCTTGGTGAAGAATAAGCTGGTTCAGGCCAAATAGAAGTTGTCAGGATCAGATTTTCACTTTAAATAGTTGAGAAATCTTGGGATAACAAGGATTTGTAATTAAGTTTTGTAGATCTAGAAAAGGCATACGACAGAGTGATAAGAGGAAAGCTCAAAACACTACAGTTATATGGTGTGAATGGGTCATTATATTGAGCAATACATAGTCTACTTCAGCTGGACATTAACTTTCCTTGAAAGTTGCCTATAAGTATTTGAGGATAAAAGACTTAATTGCTCACTATACAGAAATGTGTGTTCTTAAATTTGCCTACTTTGCAGGATGAAAAACTAGCTGACACACTCATACCCCATCTCTTACCACATAGGTTCAAAACTATCAAGATTTGAAAAACTCCACACAAGATACTGAATAACAAGCATAATTCCAAAGGCATTGTTCCATATGTGCATTGTCAAAATCCCTCATTTTTTCTGAAGTCATGACATAAAGATGGCTTTTGCTCCATTATACAAGATCTCCCAATTCTTACACCGCCAAAATCCCCCTCCCACACACACACACACACACTCAAGGAACTCAGGTCTACAAGATTCACTGTTCGCGCATCATTTGCTATGCTGGCCAAACAGGATGCTCCAGAGAGCTCTACATGTCAGAGTATCTTAAAGAGGTTGGAAAAAGTCCAGATGAGCTTCACACAACCAATTACAAACAATCAGTACTCTGACAAAATAAATAAAAATGCCTTGTATCAAACCCAAATGTTTTGTCAGAAAATTCATGGAGACTTCCAAAATGCACTACTCAGTGCGATAAAAATCGAGGTTTGTTCATGCACCAGGTTTGGTCTTCATCAGAAATCTGGCATCTACAGACCTAGGCTTTGTAATGCATTACATTACAAAGCATGACAATACCAACTAACATACCTGCTTTCATGCATTCATTGTATAATTTTATCATTTGTATTCTTTTATTGCTTAATGCAATATGCTTACCTTCTCTAGCTTTAATTTCTTGTAACATTCAGTGACAAAGTGTACCTTCAGCACTCAAAACTAGTCAAGATTTCCAAGTTGAATAAAGTATATCATGCTTTTTCACTTTGTGTGATCATTAAACTAGAAATAGTTTTAAGTTGTTCTTGGCATAAAGAATCACACCCATGGCAACCTTCAAGTCCGTTTTAATATTTTTTCTTCTATTTCCTGATGCTGCTTACTCTTCAACCAATCCCAAATCTGTCCTGATATGGAATACTGTTCACAAATGCCTTCTTAAAAACTTTAGGCACTAACTAATAGAAGCAATGTGACATTAATAATCTCTCTCTCTCTCTCTCATATTATTATTACATCACACCTCCAGGGAGTCTAGACTCATCAAGGGAGGGCATCCACTCTACAATTCTTCTCACTACTCCACCAACCTTCATCATCTAACACCAACGCCATCTACCACTGACTACCACTAGTACTTTCACAAACATCCATGCCCACGGCAGGATTTGAACCCGCAGCCTTTTGGCTGGACAGCAGATAAGCTATCCACTCGGCCAACCAGGCCGGCATATGAATGGTCTATTTTCTGGCAACAGGAGCTTCTACAGATTTCAAGGAACCATTCTCAAAACATGTTAAAACCAATCACAGTTTATGATTTTGGCTCCCTTATACACTAAAAAAGCATGGAAATATTTGTTATAATATTGATAATTAATAATGAATGTTTGCATTAGGAGAGCTCAGGGTTTGCCCGTATAAAAAAGCTCTGAATTGACATCACTTTTCATTGAAACTCCAAACTTATTGTAGTAAATATTCATCCTTTTCTGGTGGTGGGGTTGTTACCAAATACCAAAACAAAATAATAATAGTAGTAAAATAATATTATTGCAGGGTACAGATTTTGCTAGAAATGCAGGAAGGTAGACCTTGCCACCAACAAGGAAACCAGATGAATATGTAAAAACAGAAAAGTTTGCATTAGGAGAGCTCAGGGTTTGCCCGTATAAAAAAGCTCTGAATTGACATCACTTTTCATTGAAACTCCAAACTTATTGTAGTAAATATTCATCCTTTTCTGGTGGTGGGGTTGTTACCAAATACCAAAACAAAATAATAATAGTAGTAAAATAATATTATTGCAGGGTACAGATTTTGCTAGAAATGCAGGAAGGTAGACCTTGCCACCAACAAGGAAACCAGATGAATATGTAAAAACAGAATAAAATAAATACACCAGCAACAGACTAGTAGATAGACAGCACTTCTATGCTAACAGAAAATCATAACAAGAAAGACACTAACAGGTCTACCTCGCTACAAGACAATTCCTAAACAATAAAATGCAAAGTGAACTATTTTTGTATGAATGAATATTAATAAAAAATGGATAAATTAATATGCCATAAATGCACAAACTGGTTGCCAATAAAAATGTATAACACCCTTAACAACCGAAGTTTTTAATCAGCTTGCTTCTTAAACTCGCGAAATATGTCTGTAAAGGTTTAGCTATTTGATGACATCTGATATTATCAGCTCAGAAATCATTAATTAATAAATTACTCAATATATAAAAAGTACATTTATATGATTAAGGATCTCGCTTTCACTGATTCAATTTGCTGCCACTTTCTGGGGATTTTATATTGCATCTGATAACATCAAATCGGGTTGTAGATTCGAGTTAAGCTAAAAGGTCGTTCAAAGAATTCAGTGAGAAGTGGCGGCTGTTAAAATATGTAACTCGATTGTCATTAAATGTGCTGGTCCTTTAGTTAGCAAAACTTTAACATAGATAACATAGATATTCATCTCCGTGTTCGAAAAATCTGGAAGCAGGGCAGAGAGCACCAACTATTATTTATTGAGACGATGTTCGATGGTGTGTGTGTGTGGGGGGGGAACATTCCTTCCGTGACCAAGGGAAAAACATGATTTTGCACTATAATTACTCAGTAATATTTTTTAAAAATGTCTGTGGATGATCATAAGATAATCACCTCAGAAACATTCGCCTGATTTTTTTTTAATTGAGCTATCGATTTACAATCAAGATTTAGATAAGGGCACCCAGAGAAGGTATCCTCCCTCGATGAGTCTACTTTCCTACTACTATTATAATAATAGTAGTAGGAATGGCCTATTAATAACATCACGTGTCTCAAAATCCTACCTTATTTAGCGTTCGTTGCATTTCTCTATGTTCTTTCGTAAACATGCCTGTGTCTTCTAATATGGAGGCGGGACTTGCAAGTCCTCTATAAAATGGTTTATGTAGTTTGTTTCCAAAAGGACAGAAACAATGAACATACTCGCCATATTTTGACGAGACGTTTAGAGAAAACAGGCGCCCTGCAATTTTAAACATTTTAGACATTAATGTATAATACTGATCTTTCAAAACTCGGTTACACTCAGGAAACACTACTGCTTGCTCGTTGACAAAAGAGCTTTCGCTCTCTCTCCACTTAGCTGCGCAGATACAGCTACTAAAAGCAATGACAGGTTATCGCAAGAGCACTCCCATGTCCTCTTTAATCAAGACATCTTGAAAAATATGACCTTTGACTACAGGAAAGTTAGTAATCAGAGCCCAAATACATTAGTTTATCCAATACACTTCATGCTCCTTGTATACTAACACACCACGACGATTCTATTGGTTAAAAATGCATTCCTAACACTTACATGTGGCAAATTATACGACCGCAAAATATATTTTCGGATTACCAATGCCAGCTGTTTTTTGTTTTTGTTCGGAGTGTTGCAATGTCCGATTGTATACCCTACTGCTATATACAGGGTGATCCAAAAGTAACAGAAAAATATATATACCCCTTTTTTGAGTAATAATAGCCAATGTATTTAAAATGCGGGACACTCCTAAACAAAAACAGGCTATAGTAATAATAATAATAGCCGTAATTATAATAACAGAAAAAGTAAAAATTCAATAATTCGAAAAGTATAGACAGTAGAACGATGCGGTTTTCATAGAAATGCACAGTAAGACATGGGATTTTTTTTTAATAACGAAAAATTTTATTACCAGAATAGTTACATTTGCCACCGACAGGTGGCACTTCAGTTTTTTCAGTAGTTTGTGCAGTGGCACAGCACAGTTCGCAAGGCAGCTAGGATTACAAATGTTCAATGTGACGGCCGTCATTCATGAGAATAGACGTCAGACGTGGCATGGCATGACAGGAATTACAGCCGAAACTCTCTTCAATGCTGTGCAGGGTGTCGTGCCACGTCTGACGTCCATTCTCAAAAACTCTGTACACCTGTGACTTCAAGTAGCCTCATAACCAAAAGTCACAAAGTGTAAGGTCTGGAGATCTTGGTGGCCATTCGTGCGGGAAAGAGCGACTGAGGACACGGTCATCGCCAAATGTCGATCGCAGCAGGTGCTGGACAGGACCTGTGATATGTACAGAGATGCTCCATTCTGCATGAATGTTAGACTATGGAGCGCTTGCCTCTCTTGCACATTCGGAGTTCTGATAATACAGCTTAACTAAAAGTGTTTTATCTCGTAACGATAGCATGCCTCACCTTGGGAGAACGTTTAACTTCAGTAATAAACGTTAAATGCTGAAAGTTAAATTCAGTATTTACTACTTCTGAAATTTACATGCCTCACGGTTTAAATAGTGACAGGTAGCAGCCTGTCACTATGTCGCAGTGCTTATGTATGAGCTGCCACTGGTGGGTGTATTAATAGCTCCAGTTGTTCTGCTGTACGTATTTACAAATTACGTTTTTCTTAAATTTTACAGCCCATTAACCATGTCGAAGAATAAGAGCAATCCCACAACCGGGTCATTAAGTGAAAAAAATAAGAGGAAAGAAATTACCTTAGATACAAAACTTGATATAATTAAAAGATTTAAATGTGGTGAAAGTAAAAGTAAGATCAAAAGCGAATTTGGTTTTAACGAGTCTACAATACGGACTATTTTATCCAAAGCTGATGAGTATTGCGAGCAAGGCAAAGTTCCATCTACGTCTGCAAGTATGCAATGCACACGTAACTGGTTAGGTTACGTGTGCATTGCATATGGTTAGGCTGACCATACATACCGTTTTGAAAGGGACAGTACCGTTTTTTTTTTTTTTTCATATTTCCCGACCGTCCTTCGTTTTAATAAAAATGTCAATTTTGTCCCGTTTTTAATAAAAACTATAAATATACTACAATATTGGTCAATTATAAATTATTATTTATGATTGACCAAACCTATAATCGTATATCAATATCATGGATATCAGTAATTTATATAACCATGGAGTCAAATTGTTCAAAACTAAATATCGAATCTGCAGTGATTTATTCAGAGAAAATAAAAAAAAATACATGTTGGCAACACTTGCGTCAAGATGTATTTTTGTTAACGCGATAAACGCGTTTTGCTATCGCGTTTTTCTGCTGTCGACTGTTTATCAATGAGACTCAATGTTTTGCAGTGAAAGTATACAAATACTGTACAGTCAGGTTGAAAAACTGAAAAACTTGTGACTTTGCAGGAAACAATTACGCTAAATTGTTAGAGTATGGAAGATTTTCGTCCTTGGATCCATCAACTGACAGAATTTTAAGCATGTTTGATGGATTTCGTTCTTATTTTCTTTCTCAAGAAAAATGCCCTCTTATGCTGCGAAAATTGTTTGAAATTGTGGTTGTCATTTGCAAGAGCTCAAGTGTCTATGTTCCAAACATACATTAGCTTAACTGAGAAAGATAATATTTCAGCTACAAAAGCCAAGAACATTGAAAATCTTGCAAACAATTTAAAGTCCAAAAAAGTGAAGTGTTTGTAACTACTGATGTCAAAAAACAACTGAAAATTTTAGCAGATTCAGGAGAAATTAATGAGGCTAAGTTTTTTGTGGTAGTTGAGAATTTCTATGAAACCAGCTTAGAATAGGCCGACAAGTGGAAGCGCAGTTTAGGAAACAGAAGTTCAAGTGGGTGCTACTAAGACACCTGAATGGAAAGAAATACAGGACAGCCTTAACAAGGAACTCATCACACGCACAGAAACAGAATAAACTCGTGTATTCGATCAGTGGACCCTCATAAAATCTATAATTGTGAGACAGTTGGATACGTGGAATAAAGAAAACATTCCTGTATCTGATAGATGGTAGAGATTTTTTCTGAAATGAGCGAAAAACGCCTAGACTTTCAAGACTTTTGTAATATTGTAGAGTTTATTCTTTGGCTTCCAGGATGTACAGCACCTGTTAAGAGAATATTTTCTGCCATGTACATGATCAAAGGAGATATCTAGATTAAGTGTTGAGGCAATGAGGGCTATGTTATTTGTAAGACAAACTTGTGTGAGAAGTTTTATGATAATACGTTGAAAGACCGAAATTTGCTGCGTAAGATCACTTCATCATGGTGAAATACATTCCCCATTTACGTCTACCTAAATTTTTTGTATGAATTCTGTCATTGAAGAATAATGGTAGGGTAAGTATGTTTGTGTAATAAAACTTTTTTATCGTCTTTTTCATGAATACAGAATCTTACATAACCCCCCCCCGTCCCGTTTTTGTCACCCCACAGCCATTACTACTCGGTCAAGCTATCCTTCTACAGTGAAAGAACTCTTTGGAAGTTATTTTGGCCTGAACAGTTATTTTCGTCTCGTAATCTGATTTTGCCTTCCTGACCATGCCTTGTACTGCTTGTGTTTGCTGATCACCTTTCTCCTTATGTATCTTCAACAACATGTTTTTTTTTCAACTCCTGCTTAATGATACTACTCATCACCATCGACTTTCTACCTGATTTTTCCTCCTGAATGTGGATATACAGTCTGTCATTGCTTTCTTTGGATATCTCTTTACTATCTCCCATGCACTACTAACTTCATTCCCTTACATATTCTTATACCATAGCAATACTTCAAACTCCCTCCTAAATTTATCATTAGAAACTGTCTTGTAGTTCCACACATACCCCTTCTTAACTGAAAATTCCTTGTGTTTTGCAACCTCGAAGTCAAGATATCATGATCATTCCTGCCAATCAGAATCAATGTAGCCACTTTGCTGATGGACAGATTTTCAATGCTATGACCAGATTCAATATTCTCATATCCAAGCCCCCCCCTCTCTCTCTCTCTCACACACACACACACACACGCATATATATAGATAATCCTTTTTATGTCACGTTTTTTGAAACGTTTTGAAACTCAGGGGCTACCCTGAGTGGCGAGTCTTCAAAATTCGAGTCACCAGAATTCAAGGAGAACCAGCCTACCAGTCCGGAACTCGGGGGGGCGTAGGCGCCAGGGGGGAGGATCCCCCCTTTTGAAGACTCGACAATCAGGGCAGCCCCTGAGTGTCGAGTCTTCAAAATTTGAGTCATCAGAAATCAAGGAGAACCGGACTACGGTCCGGAACACGGCGGATTGGGCGCCGTAGGCGCCAGGGGAACGTAGCTCCCCTACTATATATATATATATATATATATGGGGTAATATATATATATATTATTGGGGTAATATATATTGATGGGGTAATATATATATATATATATTTATATATATATAAGCCGAAATTTGAAAAGTTTTTATGTCACGTTTTTTGTCTTACCAGCTTACCGGCTTACTAGCCCGGAACTCGGGGGGGGGAGGGGGGTTCCCCCTAGTACTTTCTACACACACACACACACATACTGTATATGTATATGTACATATATTTGGGGTGCTAAAACCCATTTTTAGATTGAGATCATTCGAAATGGTGGGTGTACTTTATGGCTTTCTTTTCGAAGTTAATTTTACCTTGTCATCTGATAGAAGACGTGCATGCATATTTATATTCGAGAACTGTGCAATAACTTTCCTTTTGTCTATTCTAGTTAATTATGAATTCATTTAAGTAATCTTTAAACTGTTTTGGAAACAAGAAACACTTATGTTTAAAAACATCTTTCCAAGGCGTATTAACTCACAGGTTAATGTTATTTGATTTTTCTTATAATTGTATTAATTTTTTTGTAATATTTTAAATAAAGTATAAATTTATTCCCAAAATCTGTAACATAACAATAGATTTCATGTCCAATGATGTTTATCATATTAGCCATTCGCCACAATAGTTTTTTTTTTTTTTTTGCTAGATGGGTGAAGCAAGAATGCTTTTTATATTCACCATTATCTGTAGAAGAAAATGTATTGATGGGGTAATATAGGGCTGTAAGCTCGGATGATGGCGCGAGGATAACAGCCTCAGTTAAAACTTCATTGGCTACAGCATACTTTCCTGTACCGCCACAACAGTTTCAGAAAACAAACGTATGTATGCCAAATTATTTCTTTTTTTAAAAGAGGTGTGTTTAAAAGATAATATTTGTTCCAAAATATTCAATTTTATTCATAAGTTAGTTTTTAATAATAAAAGTAAATTTCTTTATAAAATAATTTGATTAAGAATATTTTATATTTTTAAGAACTATCGTAGTTTTGCTTTAAATCTATCCTCCTGGCTACCATTCCAATCCTGAAATCATTTGCTTTAGTTCTGCACTCTCTACCAACTTGCTTTATCCCTTTCAATTTCTTTTAATTAGATATGAGCCACAATAGATCAGATGTGAACTGATCAGGAACTAAAATGGAAATTCTTGAAGCCATTACCACTTTATCTCTGCTGATCAGTGTTCTTAATATTGCAAGCATCATCGAAGTTGTCTTTATTACCTTCGCGATAAAATTTCTATCTCATCAACAGACATTCTAGCTAGTCTGGTTATTGTATCGTTGTTCGCAAATGTTCCTGTGGACGAAGTACGGCACTTATAGATGTATTCAAGATGACAGTCTAATTGCCTTTATCAGACTGGCCTTATAATAATCCTTAATTGATTTAGCTGCAAATCTGACCAACCTGCTAGAAAGACAACGGTCCACATTACAAGAATGGTTACACGAGCATATTCAACCATTCTGAGTCCCTGGCTGCCTAATTTTTCTGATTTGAATCCCATCGAATATTTGTGTTATCAGAATGCACCATCCCAGAGTTTCATACCAATGTCTCGATCGTTTCTGACCTCATAGTTGGTCCGGAACAATTCAGGACACCTTCTGTGATTAAATGGAGTCAATGTCAAGATAGTGCAAGTGGTTATCTCTCCAAAGGAAGTCTAACACTTTACAACGTAGATTGTTATAATGGTATGTTTATTATTTACAACAAGAAAAAATAAATCAAAAACAGAAATCAATAAAAACACAAGCTTGAAATTAATTAAAATTATTAGATTTTATTAAAACTTAAATTGGTGGTCTGTAGAAATGGTTGTATCCATAGCAGTGTGCCGTCCAACAAAAGACCATTTTAATTCGTTTCTTGCACTTGCTAATGGAAGTTTTTCTAAGTTATTTTCTTCAGGTTCCCGAGATGGTGCCAGTCATCTCTGGCAGGAGCAAGCATACTTTCTCTCTCGGGAACTGGAGTTTTTAACCCCACATCCCAAAGAAATTGATCACAAAACTCAGGTTTAGGACCACTAGATGTGAACAGTGGTCTGTGTATTGTTCCTCCTGAAAAGCTTTGATTTATTGATACATTTGACACACTATCAATACTGCCCATTCTGTTTTCAAAACGTTCGTGCTGAACGAGCTCAGTTTACTCCTTTCACTAAAAAAAAGGAGATAGAATATTATGTCATTTAAAATTTATATTCTGAATACTGTAAAAGAAAATTTTGGTATTTGTCGAGTGTACTAAAATTCTTTAAAAGAAAATTTCGATATTTGCAGCATATTACATTTAATCCACAATTTTGTTACATTTATCGATGTGTACATACAACAAAAGTGAACCATTACCGTCATGAAAACGCTAAAATAAAAATATATAATAATAAATCCAAATAAAAATATTTTAAATGCTCACTCCAGTAGGAATAAAACTGTATATCTTGAGGTTATAATGGTCTTTATGCAAACATGCGATTTTTTATGAAAACGTCAAAGTGGAAAATAAAGAAAAATATAACCCATCTTATAACACAACACATCTAAAACAGGAAATATTTTCCTGAAAAAAGCTCTCTTTTCTTACCTAATAAGTGAAATCAACGAAGTAATCTAGGAAAAGTGAATAATGAATAATGGATGCAATTCTTTTTATCTTATATCTTTATATCTTATATCTCAATCTTTATATCAACTTACAAATCTATTTTACATAATAAAATATTTATCAAGAGGGAAAAAAATACAAACTTTAGCAATGCTAAATGTATTACCAACGTTTCTTTGTAACTCTCAACTTTGACTTTCCTTTTCTCCCGTTATACTTGAAGACAATCTGTCATTTATTTTTAACAAATGAAGACAGAGCATGCACTTTCACTTCATACAAGACAACAACAAACTGTCATTGGAAGCTTTGCAACGTTACACTGTTCTTTGTAATATCATCGTGCAAAAGAAAAGCAAATTTCTAGATATAGATCTCTTATTAAGTAAAGAAATTTAAAAATGTTTTCTGTGACTCTGTGAATGTTTTCTCTTATAAAGAGGTCAGTATTTGTAATAATAATAATAATAAATGCACTCTTTCGAAATTCCCCAAATCATTAAATGTATGTTTTAAAATATATATTAAAAAAAATATATTAAATGAAAGTTCTGCATCAGGTAAAAAAACTCCATGTTATAAAACCAATATTTTCGCAGTTAAAAATGCCAATTTATACATAAAGTGCTAATCTTTCAGTTTAAAAAATTCTGTTTTTCTTTCATACATAACCTGCACACTCATGACTTGCATTCTTCTTATCTTATCGGTCATTTACCGAGAGCTGGAGTTTCGTATGATGTACACCACAGACATTGCTTAGATAAGAAAGAGTGCAGCACAAGTTTGTCGAAAATATATTAGCTCAAATAATACTCTTGAATAGTTTACGCACTAATAAAACTAGAATTATAAAAATCACACTAGTCGATTGCGATTTTTTACCCATACACTCATATAAATTTTATCACAGATCACCTCTTAGTTCAAAAAAAAAGTTCCATTAAGAAAAGTAGCATATAAAACGAAAGTTCTGGATCAGTCGAAAAATCACACGAATACACTTGTAAATTTAAAAAATAATAATAATAACTTTATATGTAATATATGAGTTTTAACCAGTTGAAGAAAAGTGAACAAAATGCAACATTTTAAAACTTCTCAAATCATAAAGTTTATAAAAAAATTTTAAAAAAATTTTTTAAATAATAATAAAATAAATAAATAAAACTCATCATCGTCATCATCACGCTTTTCAAGGATTTAGAGTAGCCTGTTCCCTTAGACGTCATCGTTGAATCTCGTTAGAGGACGTTCTGTTTTTTGTTTTTTTTTTTTTCCTAATGGTTTGTAATTTAATACTTCTTTTGGTAATCTTTCTCTTTTCCATCCTCAATAGTTTATATTGCAAAAACGAAAAACAATAAATCTGTTTCAGAATTATATTATAATATACAATATACTAGTATTTTCAGGCCTAGTTGGTAAAAAAAATATTAAAATCAGCTGACGCCTTTTATTCCCTTATATGGAGTAGGCGAGGCCTTTACACACTATCTAGCTTTTGGAGAGTAAGTGGGCAGTTCAATCTCCACCAGTAGCCAATCAGAGATAGCTGGCCCATGTCTATCACTAATCATAGCAGTCACCGATGAAGAAGCTAGCAAACAAGCGTTGCCATCTCTTGGTACCTCACCCTAACAAAATATGCCACTCTGAAATAATGTGGGTACTATGGTCTATTTTCTTGAGTTTAACTCGAGTTTCCAGGAGGGAAAACCCCCCTGCCGTGCCAGAGATCGACTAACTCGGGAACCGGTTGAAGAAAGGCTTAGAAAAAGTTCCTCCAGTCGGCGACTAGACTTGAATTTAAGCCTAACTTTGAGCGACCAAGCGTCACTTTCACTGAGCTACACAGGCCTTGACCTAGTTGGTAACAATTTCAAAAAAAAAAGAAAAAGAAGAAAGAAAAAACAGAAGAAAACAAACCAACGAGGAAAAATCCCATAAATCAACTTCTGATTTTTTCAAACTAATACAGGAATTAGCTTTCTGTTGAAAGAAAAATGTATTAATGTTTCTTGCATGTATTCTTTTGATCCAATATAGCAGATGTTAACATGTTACAAAAATATTCTAAAAATTATGTCATCTGACATTTCTGTAGCGAACTGGTGATTCGTTTGTTACAAACGGCATTAAAAATGAGTCAGAAATGCTCCTATATGGACATTCCGGTTTTAATGGAAATCATGGACAGTATTTATTTATTCGTGCGGGGTTCCCCTCGTTCCTCGCCCACCCCTTCGAACTGGTTGAGCCCTCCTAATGAGGGATTAAGTACTATATGACTGTGACTGTGTGTTCACAGGGCCGGTTTGCCTGTTTGCGGGATGAAAAAACTCAAATAAATTGGGGAAAAAAACCTACTGTCCATGCCCAAAAGCAGCTAACTTGGCTTTGAAGGATCCTTAAGCTCCTCACATCGTCGACGAGAATCGAACCCAGGACACTCCTTTCCCAGGCATATGGTTGAGAAGAACATAGTCATTAGGCTAACCGCGCTGATCATGGAGAGTAAAGGCGTTGGCGTACTCTTTTCCACACCACCTTTGAGGTAGAGTATTTAGGCGCGTTTTTTTTTAACGTGGTATCCCCAGTAGGCCTATTCCACAAGGATATAGATAAAATAAATTTAAACGTTTGGTGGGAAAAGCAATGAGAATAACTTTTTATAATAGGAATGTCATCTTAGAGAAAAACAAAACCTTTTTACCAGCATGGTAATACAACCCTTTAAATTTCTTTAATAAACCTCAGTCTGATTTTGCCTTTTCTGAAAAAGTTAGATGAGGTGTCACAGCTACTGGAGATGAGCATGAACAAATTATACACTATTTTGTTATCCTTCGTGATGTTTCGAACTGAAGGAAAAGTACATCCACATTCTGAACTTGTTTCTGGGTTGTAAGAAGTGAGTTTTCTTCATCGGGACTGTGAGGAAGAGGAATATAGTAACTTAATTATTAATATATTCGCTGTTATCAATTGTCAGAACACATTGAATATACTTAGTTCTTATCGGTAACAGCGTCCGCAACGAGGCATATGCATTCCCTGTTTAGCATGTTGTTCCCTACAATTAGATGAGCCTCTGATTTTCGTGTTGGGTAAAAATCTCTGTTGGTTAAAACTGACAATTTGGGTTCGTTGAAAGTCATTTCTGTTTAGATAATTTGACAGAACATTGCATGCGCTCTGCTATTTTCTCATTATCTGCATTACCCAAGTAAAAAAACTATTTCAGCTGCCATGATGCTTTAAAACAGACACATAATTTTCACAAATACCTATTAACAACATAGGATAACTACATACTTTCCTCTGTCATGAATTTATTTTTTGAGAGATGAAAAACCGAGTTTCTATTAAGAATATCCCCACCGAAAAAAAAGACTAGCCAACTCACTTTCAGTTGAAAATCCGTTCTACAGTTTCTCCTCCTCTTGGATTGGATTCGAACCCAAGGTCTGTCCAAACAAACGGCATCTTCGATACCTTTCTTGTGCGTCTTACACTAAAAATGTGATATATTTTGTCTTTACTAATTTTGTGCGTATCATTTTTCAACCTACTAGAAGATAGTAGAGCGATCTAATATGAATCTTCGTATGCATTTCTAAGTCGTCTTCATTATGCGCTGTTGGCCGAACTTAATTGAAGTCCTGAACTCTTGTCTGATAAATTCTACTTCACGAAAATCATTGTTCACGAATGTCTACTTACCGAACTTCCATGGATAAGGACTCTTATTTTGTTATCCTCCACATACTATGTGATATAATGGTGTTACATCAGCAAAAGAATCCTGTTTTGCGGTTTTTATATTCCATTTTATTTCAAAGTACGAATCTTCTACTAAACTATTCCATCCACTAATTCGAGGACGTATGCTAGCATTTTGCATGCATCCAAAGAATGGTGGTGTTGGCGACAGTGCTTCAATGCAATTTTAGTAGCACGATTGTTCTTTTTAATTTAATATTTGAAGGTACTTAAAATCCAAAACCATCGATATTTTTTTAAAATATTATACAATAACCTAATATTTATTTGTAATGATATTAGTGGCAGGCCTAAAGTTCAACTTTTACTTCGAGTGACGTCATACCACAATAGGGACGGATAACGCAAATAATACCCAACCATCCAATGAAACAAAAAATGAAACAAAACATCACCTAATAGACAGAAAAAAACATAACAAGCATAGGAACATGGAATGTAAGAACTCTTCACCAGGAAGGAGCATTGGAAATACTACTGCATGAATTAGACAACCACCGATGGGAAGTGATTGGACTCTGCGAAACCAGATGGACTGGAAAAGGAGAATTTCCACAATGGACAGTACAAAATCTTAACTTCAGTCAGGGAGGACAACAAACACTAAGAAGGAGTAGCACTTATATTAAAACCAAAGGCTCAAAACTCTCTATTGTCCTACAATCCTATCTCACCTAGGATAATTAAAGCAAAACATCAATCGGATCACTAACTATTATTCAAGTATACTCACCAATTTTGACATCATCAGAAGAAGACATTGAGGAGTTCTATATAGATTTACAAAAAGCAGTACTGCAGATATCAATTCAAGATCTCCTTATTGTGATGGGGGACGTAAACGCAAAAGTAGGCAAAGACTGGGATACCTGGCCAAGAGTAATCGGAAAGTTCGGGTATGGAGAAAACAATGAACGTGGCGAAAGACTGCTAAACTTCTGCTCAAATAATAGACTAACAATAACCAACACTCTCTTTAAACATCCAAAACCCCAAAGAAAATGGACATGGATATCACCAGAGAGACAAACCAAGAATATGATAGGCTATATTATTGTAAACCAAAGATGGAAATCAAGTATCCTAAACTGCAGATCCTTCTCTGCAGATTGTGGATCAGACCATAAGCTAGTATTAGTAAACCTAAGAATAAAGTTAAAATCTGGAAGCACTTTTAGAGTCAAAAGGAGACTGAATGTAAAAAACTACAAGACAACAATATTCTAAGAAAATATCAACTAGAACTAGATAAAAACCTGAAGGAACTGCCAAAACAGATAAACATCGAAGAACAATGGTGCAACTTAAAGGAAATAATATTAAATTCGGCAGAAAAAAGCAATAGGCTACACAGAAAGAGGAAGTAAAAAGGATTGGATCTCGAATGAAGTAAAAAGGTTAAGCGATCAAAGGAAGAGCATACAACTAAAACAGAACTATAACAGAAATGAATATAATAGATTAACCAGAGAAATTAGAAAACTAGTTAAAATAGACAAGAATAACTGGTTAGAAGATAAATGCAAAATGGCAGAAAAGCTATCAAAAGAAAATAACCTTCATGGATATATAAACAAATAGACCAAATTAGTAAGACACATACAACAAAACTTATAATGGTCAAAAACAAAGAGGGACAACTAATTGAAAGTAAAACAAAAACACTGGCGAGATGGGAAGAATACTTCAAAGATTTATATAATAAAAACAGCTCCCAGGATATTACGATTCCAGCCACCGAAATGGAAGAGGAAACAAATATCTTTACCAAAGAAATAATAGCACACAGCATAGAAAAACTCAAAGCAAGGAAAGCACCTGACATTGATCAAATGCATGCAGAATTCTTAAAAGCAGGAAAGGAACAACTTTTTGGAAACATTAAAAACATTATTTGAAAGGATCTACAAAAACGAAGCAGTGCCTACTGATTGGACCAAATCAGTCATAACTCCTATATACAAAAAATGAGATAAAACAAAATGCAATAATTACAGAGGCATTACCTCCTCAGTATTCCAAGTAAAGTTTTTATGAAAGTACTCCAAAAACAAATTAAGCCATATATAGAACTAGCACTAGGAGAAGAACAAACAGGTTTCAGGCCAGGGCGAAGCACAATTGATCAACTATTCACCTTAAGACAGCTAAGTCTTTAGAGTACAACCAAAGTTGCTACAAAAATTTCATAGACTTTCGTCAGGGATTTGATTCAATCTGTAGAAGAGAACTATGGAAGAATTTGGAATTCCCAACAAAACCATAAGAATAACAAAGAATCTGTATGAGAAATCTGAAAGTGCAGTACGAATGGAGGACACCTTAACCAACTTGTTCCACGCAGAGAGCGGAGTAAAACAGGGATACAGTTTGTCACCAGACCTGTTCAATCTTACACTGGAAGAAGCAACCAACAAGGCCTTAAACAATGAAGACTTCGGAATCGAAATATGTGACAAATTTAAAATTTGCAGACGAGATTGCGTTACTTGCAAGCACAGAAGAAAATCTACAGCGAATTTCTGATAAAATAAAGGAGTGTATAAAATCTGGATTAAACATAAATATAGACAAAACAAAAATTATGCAAATAGGAAAAAGAAGCATCAATCTGAAAATTGAAATTGTAAGTAAGAATCTAGAGCAGGTAGAAAACTTCACCTACCTTGGAGGAGTTATTGAATACAATGGTGAAATTATAACAGATATAAACAGACGAATCAGTCAAGCATCCCAAACGTTTGAACGACTTAATAAAATACGGAAGTCAAGAAACATCAAACAAGTAACAAACGTAAGAATCTATGAAACAGTGGTCCTCCCAATACTCTTCTATGGAAGTGAATGCTGGAATCTCAAAAAGGCTAAAGAGAAAAAATTATTAGTTACTGGGATTGGCTAAGAAGATTACGTGGAGTATCTCTGCTGGATTGACTAAGAAACGAAGACATAAAGACACGACTAAAACAAGAAATAACAATAATAGACAAAATCCAAGAAAGAAGACGGTTTGGCGATGTGACCAGAATGGGAACAGAAAGACTACCATCTAAAGCCCTGAACGATGGAAGGTAAAAGATCCAAAGGACGGCCAGAATTAGATAGTTAGACAAAATAAAAGAGTACCTGAAAACCAAATCACAACAAGCGACACCAAACTGGGCAGAATTGTTTGGACTCTCCCGGGACAGACAGAAGTGGAAAGAGTTCATTTGGCCTCATCATCACCCACAGTGATGATGGAAAAGAGAAGAAGAAGATCCAATGAAACGTGTTCACATAATCTTCGCTTTTATGATTGGATGTTCGTCTCAAGATTATACTTTGTTCAGCTGATTAAGTGTGTTAAGGCCAATGTCAGAAGATCCGACTTAACATTTTATAATCTTCGCGGACGAAGTACAATCTTGTAAAATTATTGACTTCTTCATCAACTCAGGCAATTTTCCTTGTCAGAACAAGCTTTATAAATAGATAGAATGAAATATGATAGGATTTCATATTTCTCCAACTTTAGCTGTATATTACATTGAACATTTCAAACAAAATATTCTTGGCACATTTTATTTCTAAGCCTTCTATTTGGTTTAAATATGTTCGTGCTGCCTAGGATTCTTCCTTGTCATGAATGTCCAGAAAAAAAATTGATTCAATACATTCTTGAAGTAGAGGACAGCTGTCTTTCTTATTTGGATGTCTTTATCTTACGAAAGCCTGATGACAGTCTTCAGTTCTGTGCATGCAGTAAAATAATTCCTTCTGAAAATATATCAATGCCGCATCACATCATCATCCTTGTTAGAAATATATTGTTATTAAAATGCTGGTTTGCTATGCTCAGAAATCATGTTTTATATTCTCTTTTGAATTAGGAATTGTCTTATATCAGAGTTTCATTCAAATCGATACAACACCGAAATCAAAAAAAACAAATCATTGATAATTATGGCATTCTTCAAAGTCCTCCTCCAGAAGAGGTTTTTATAATTTTCATTCCATATGAGTGTTGGAAAGAATTGCAAAACTTCTTCGCCAAAATCGACCTTGAGGTTTCTTTTCGTCCAGTTCGGAAATAAAATTCTTTCGTACATGCCTCCGAATGACAAATATCTGCCTCTCTTTCTCATCCTGGAGTTTATCAAATCAGGTGCTCATGCGGCCTTTATTATTGTGGGCAGATAGCTCGTTCTGCTGAGATTGGTAAAGAACATCAAGATTATGATCCTCTTTCATGATTCTGATCTGGTCTGGTTTGGTCAGTCGCGTTTTATCGGCTAGCCATAGAATTCATTGCAATAAAACTAAAGTTTTACACAAAAATTATTTTTTACTATGAAGACCATATGCAGAAAGTTGTGAAGCCCATATCCATACTCGGAACTGAACAAGTACGATCGTTTTAAACTTGAAATTTTGTGAAGTCATTCTAAAGTATTACTCTTCATTCTTTGGTCTAATTAGTTTTTTTTTTTTTTAATTTTTTAAAACTTTATTTGTTTGAATTGTTCTAGTTGTAGATAGTTATTCTCCTGCAATTAATGATATATTGTCATACGCGCATATATTTCAAGTATTATTCTAATTGGTTTGCCTCTTCATATTCATCAATAATAGCCGAAAAATCTGAATGTATCTAACAAAATACTTTCCTTACGTAATGTAATTATTATCACAAAATTCATCTTATCATCAGAGAGAGGAGAGAGAGAGAGAGAGAGAGAGAGAGAGAGAAATTATGTGATTAAAGAGTATGCAAGAAGAAAAAAATAAGTAGCAATAAGTAACTTGTGGCTTGCATGCACATGTTAGCAGGATTTGAACTCAGTTCTCTTTTTCTAGGCAATTACTGAATAATATTACAGAAATATAATATTCAGAAAATAATGAATAAATTGAAGTTTTACGAAACTACTGACTTGAAGATGAAAGAGAGAGAGCAATTGAAATATATTACTTGGAGAGACGTCAACAGGCATCAGTGTGAGGAACAAACAGCCATGGGCGCTCAGATTAATAAGATGTAGGACCTCCTTTCGCTGCGCTTACTGCAGAAGTCCAAAGGGGCATAATTTCCGCAAGCATACGATAGCGATCAATGTGAATTTTAAACCATTCTTCCTGTAGGCATGTAATAAGGTCCTGGACTGTTGTGGGCCAGACGTCGTTTGTCCTCATCCGACGTTGCAGTTCATCCAATAGATGTTCAATAGAGTTCACATCAGAGCGCTGTGGAGGAGAGTCAAGTGTGATAACGTTCATGTTCGCAAACCACGCAGTTACAGCAGAATCCTTGTGACACAGTGCATTGTCATGATGAAAGAGGTAATGGTTAGTTCCATAGAAATGCCACAAGGTAGAAAAGATTGCATTGTCCAGAATGCACAGACACCTCTCGGAGTTCAATGTTCGTAACACCAGAACCAGAGTTCCAAGGCCATACTAAAAAAAATAGTACCATACCATCTCACCACCACCTCTTAATTTCATAGCTGGGGTTATGCAGATTCATGTTCCAGTCGATGCCCCGAAATCCACATTCAACATGTCGGCCATTTTTACATATTATCCTTCGTAGCACCCTGCGGTCACGTTCGGGTAGCACTTGCAGTTGATTCCTTGCCCTTCTATCTCAGTATAGCTCAAGTTGTCAATAGTTTGGGAAACAGATAGAAACAGACTCCATTGAATAATAAAAATATTTCTTACATCCTGCACTTCTCTTTACACGTTCATATTATAGTTAAACGATCTGATATTTTGAAGAGAAAGAATGAAGAAATAAATAAGAGATAAAGCAATAAACCGTAATGTATTGTGCGTACAGAGAAAAAATGAGTACGAAAGAGAGCAAATGGCAAAAATTAAGCCCCATGGATAGTTCACCTCAATTTGATTTCTATGAGATCTTCTTTTATTGAAAACTCATCAAACCACTGTCCGAAATATTGAATGAAAAACGAATAGAAACAAAGGAGTAATGAAAGAAATATAAAACTGAAAAAGTTTTCGAGGCTCCTCGGTTGAACATGAAGAAAAGAGAAATCAAGATGGGGTTTTTCAGAATTTTCTCTTCTTGATTAATACGTTGGTAGATTGAATAACTGAGATGTTGTCAGGTGAAACAAGTGATTTTGGTTGTGAAAGATGAAAGCCCACTTAGAAGAAATACATTTAAAAGTATGAAGAAATCACAAAATGGAATATTATATAAAATCACCAACTTTTACATGGAGTGAAGGACAGAAGAATTGTAGCTCTCTGTAAGAAATATCTCCCACTGGGATATTTCTCTTCCCAAAATGAAACTCATTCATAGACGTTTTTAATTACTTATTTCTATTCTTCTTTTTGGTTAACTATTGATGAAGTGACAAGGTGTAACTGAGTGGAACTTTTATTAAGGAAACTATAAAGGAAAAGTTATCTTTCCTTTATAGAAGGAAATTTCCTTTATAAAAGGAAACTTCATTTTTGAAGTTTCCTTTTATAAAGGAAACTTCAGAAATGAACACATTGGTGAAGAAATAACAAGGAATCATAAAATAGTATAAATAATGAAGAAAGAAACTTCAAAGATATATTCCGAGTTATTAGTAAGACTTTAAGAGTCACTAACTTTCTTAATAACTGTCATATCCAAAGTAAGAAAAACAAAAGTGTCACTTCTAAATGTTGATATGTTTGTCATATAACTTCCCCATTCTCAAATGAAATTTAAAGCAAACTGTGCGGCCACAGATCCTGAATCCTGGCTCTGATGTAAAAGTTTAGGCTCGACAATAATTTTAAGGCTCGTGTAACAAATGCATGGATATCATACACTGAAAGGCCACTGATATTTAGGAATCCTAGAGGACACGTGCTGTAATCATCCTTACTATACTGATCATTGTAATAATCTCAGATTTCAGGGTAGGGGGAGAAAATTTTTAGTAACGTCGTATTCGTATAAGCTCCCATGAAATGCAATTCAAATGTCTTTATAGACGGAGTAGATGACATTCGGTTATGAACAAAAGACTAAAAAGCAATATAATGTAATGTACAAAGTAAAGTCTGTTTCGAAAATGGATCTGAACCACACATTATAGAATACTCAGGAGGATATTTGGATGTTTTATGTACAATAGAATAGTTGGAAGAAATCCTTAGGACAAGTGCTAAATATATCATATTCATCTATGATCTAATCTACTGTCAAATTCATATAACATACTTAAGTAATTACTTTTAAAAAAAAACAAGTATATATATTAATCTAAAATACTTCTCAGAATTCCAGATTCGTGACTGCTGATGTTCATCTGTCGGACCCTGGCAAGGGCTTTTGGAGTAATCGAATATCTCTTTAAGGCGAGAGCAACTTTTCAGGAACAAGGAACACTAGTTACCTACCAAAGAATGAAATACAGTTTCTCTCATATCGTCTTGTTAATCTTCCAGTTAAATGCTTATTTTTCCCTGAATGTACACAAATTTGAGAACTGATACTCTCCCTTCAAATTCTCTAGACTCAAAATTACTAATTTAAATACGTTCGTTAATGTTGACACACACACACACACACACACACACACACACACACACACACACACACACACACACACACACACACACACACACACACACACACACACACACACACACACACACACACACACACACACACACACACACACACACACACACACAAAATAAGATATTAAAAATAGCATTAGTAAATTACCTGAGAGGTTTTGTACTACGGACGTTTAACTCTTTTCGTGTTCAGTTATGTCCTGCTTTGAAAGACTTGAATCTTTGACTAGGTATATGATAACATTGACATGTGACATTACTGTTCCAACTCCAACAATAATCCTGGAGCTTAGCCTCTCTGTTGGTTGATTGTTAAACTGACTTGTGAATCTTTTAACTGTTAGAAAGCAAAGAATAATATTAAAGAACCATAAATTCGTTATTATTGTTGTTATCATTCATCATTATCATCATCAAATTCTGGCATGTATCCTCAATGGGTATACAGGATATTATGATAGTACTACATGAAGAACTTACATCATTATTAATTTCCTATCAGCAATTCTCCTCCAAATCAAGCTGTTATCTCTCAGGACTCGAACATTATTAGATCTTATATTTCTGTCTTATAAGGCACTTTTTCCTGTATCAATCTACCTATATCTTGGTCTTCCTGTGGGTCTTTTTCCTGTCAACTTGGCAGAGAACTTGTTTTGCTAATCTTTCCTTTCCCATTGTGGCAATACGTGGCCATACCACATGAGATTAGCTCTCCTAACACATTTATGGATGCTAACAATGTCAGGTTCTTTCCTAATATCCTCGTTTTTAATGACATGATATTGCCATTGATGCCATCTGTTCACTCCCCTAATCTTTCTCAGGACCCTCATATCTGTGGATTCTAGTCATTAGTTAAGTCTTTTATTTCTAAACCAGCTCTCTGGATCAGAGAGCTGGTTTAGAAATAAGATGGAATTGGTTTTGAAGTAACCATACATCTCCTGTATTTCCATGACATGCTTTTCTCATCACCCAGTCTACGACAATTCAAAACATAGCAGGGGGAGAGTATACAATCTTGCCTTACTCCTGTCTTTGTTTTAAATGGTTCTGAGAGGATATTTCCATGTATTACTTTAATTTCCAAATCTTCATACCTTTTTTAATTATTCTTATTATTTTTTCTAGGAGACCATAATTTCTAAGTAATTTCCATAGAAAGATCTGTTTATACTATCGAAAGCTTGTTCAAAATCGATAAAATTTAAATAAAAGCTTGCCTGCCATTCCAATGATTGTTCTATGATAATTCGTAAAGTAGCAATGTGGTTGGTGCATGATCTATTGGCTCTAAATCCTGCCTGTTCTGGTCTTAGTTGTTTTTCTATTTCTATTTTGATTCTTTCTAGTAATACCCTTGCTAGTATTTTACTTATAACACTCAGCAATGTTACACCTCTCCAATTTTTGCATTCAGATAGGTTCCCCTTTTTGGGTAATTTAACCAGTAATCCAGTATTCCATTTCTTAGGCCATTCTTCTTTCTGCCATATCTCATTTAGTAAGGGATATAATATCTCTACTATAAGTTTCGTATTTACTTTTAGTATATCGCCTGGTATGTTATCTGCTCCTGATGCTTTACCTGTTTTGATTGAGTTATTGCTTTTGTAATTTCCATGTTTGTTATTTTGTTCAAATTTATATCTAATGATGCATTTTGTTCATTTAATTCTAGGCTCTGTTCACCATCAGTCATTTCTTGAAATTTCTCTGAGAAGAATTCAACCCATCTATTTATCTGTTCTTTTTCATTTAATAATAGTTTTCCTTCTTTATTGTATATAGTAACTATCCATTTGATTCTTTTTCCACTTCCACTTCCTTGTAATATCATACAACTTTCTAGTATAACTTATATATGCAGCATCCTCTGCCTCTTGTCCTAGATTCTCTATTTCTTTTATCATTTCTTGCACTTCTTTTAATTTCTGTTAATTGCTCTATATCTTTCTGCTTGTTCGTGTTCAACATTTTCGCCAATCTGTAACAGTTTCTCTTTTATTCTATCTCTCTCCTCTATTTTTAATTTGGTGTTTTCTGATATCCATTCCTTGTCTGTATTAGTTCGAAATCCCAATATCTTTTCTGATGTGCTCATTAGTATGTCTTTAATCTTATCCCATTTTCCCTCTATGTTATCTCCTTCTCTTTTTTCGAGTTTATCCCATTTATCCTGCAGAGTCGTTATAAATTTATCTCTTTGTTTTTGAGTTTTTCAATTCTAAATCTCTTCCTATTGTGCATTGTTTATTTTTAAATATTTTAACTTTCATGGTAGCTGTTAGAAGAAAGTGATCTGAATATGCCTCGGCTCCTCTTTTAACTCCGACATCCAGGAGTGATTTCCTCCAATTCCTCGATATAAGTGCATGGTCTATTTGGTTCTTTGTCTTTCTATCTGGTGCTATCCATGTCCACTTGTGTATTTTTTTATGTTGGAAGAGAATCCCTCCTATTACAAGCTGATAGGACATACAAAAGTCTATAAGTATCTCTCCATTTTCATTTATTTCTCCTTCTGCATACTTTCCCATAACACCTTCCTCGGCTGCATCAAACGTTTACGCGATTACAAACTTTTTATTCCAAATCAATTTTCTTCCAAATCAATCCGTTTATCTGTCAGGATTCGATACAGGTATTATATTTTGGACTTCTAACTACTACTACTATGTTCACTGGGCATCTATAGATGCCGTATGGTCACTCCGATGCTCGGTGATGTTCCACACCAGGCCTCGCCATGTAGTCCTGTTGTTTGCTTTTCTGGCAGGCTCAACTCTCTGAAGCTCAGTCATTCCACACACGCCATCCATCCATCTCATTGATGGTCTACCCCTGCCTCTTTTTCCAGGAACTTTACCTTCTATTACTGTTCTGAGAAGTCCTCCTTACATCCTATGTGTCCAAAATATTTTAACTTTCTTCTGTCAACATCCTTAAGGAGCCTTAAAGTTCTACTGATCTTTTCTAACACCCATTCATTTGTACGCCTTCCAGTATATGATATCCTCAACAGCCTTCTGTAACACTAAATCTCAAAAGAAGATATCTGTTTCTTATCTGACTTCTTTAGGTTCCAAGTCTCGCATCCATAAGTCGCTGTTGGAAAATAAACTGCATTCAAAATCCTCAACTTTTTTCCCCTGGAGATAGATCCATCCTTCCAGATTTTAGACAGGTCTCTGACTGTTGTTTTAGCTATTCCTAACTTTTTTCTGACATGTTTCTCAAGAGTTTCTCTGTTTGTTTTTCCCTTTGAGAACCATGATCTTTGTCTTGCTAGAATTGAGTTGAAGTCCTCTGTTACTACTGATCTTGTTAACTTTGGCAAGAATTAGTCCTAGTTCTTCCATATCATTACAAAGCAGTACTGTATCATAAGCATACTTCAGATTACTGATCAATCTACCTCCTATCCTAATTCCTGTCCTGAGCTCATCCAATGCTTCACGCACGCATGATGTCCTCTGCCTTTACTTTCTCCTCACTAAGCAAGTGAGGAGAAAGTAAACATCCTTGCCTAACTCCTTTTCCAACTTGAAGCCAGTCAGTCAATCCAACACCTGTTCTTACCGTGGCTTCTTGCTCCTTATACAAGTTGTAAAGGCGAATTTCCTCAAACACACTATCAGGTTGATAGTGTGTTTGAGGAAAACCCATTCTTTTCATTACTTCCCACAGTTTCACATGCGCAACACAGTCAAAAGCTTTAGAGTAGTCTAAGAAACACATTAACAGAGGGAGTCTGAATTCTTTATATTTTTCTATGATCTGTCTAAGGCAAAGGATCTGATCTCTGGTGCCCCTACCTTTCCTAAAACCTGCTTGTTCCTCGGGCATCTCTGCCTCAACTTTGGCCTCAATCCTATTTAGCATGATCTTTAATAAAATTTTGCTTGCATGAGATATCAAACTAATTGGACTTCTAAGGCAATTCTTAATGTATCGATCCTTCTAAAATTAAACTTTTTTTGTTCATTTCCTGGCATCTTAACAAAACAAACAAACAAAAAAAAATACGTTTTCTTAGTCTCTTCTACAATTCTGATTATATTTCATAGTCTCCTCTGCAATTCTATACTACCAGAGGTTAGCGCTGCTCGCTCACTCCTCAGTACTAACAATATTTGTTTTCCCTGATTATTATTGCCTTCCTTGTTCTTAATATGATAAGTCACTGATTTCATCTATTCACTCTTCAGAATCCTTATATCTGTGATCCCCAGTGTTTCCTTTCTAACCAAGCTCTCAGATCAATAATTTAAAATTGCTTTGAACATTCTCTTATAGGAATATATAGATAGTTTAGTCTTTTAACTAATTTCTCTCTTTTTCCATATAAATTTATTCATTTCACTTCCTACATACCAGCTTTGCTCATTCTATTCTCAATTTCCATATTTAAATGAGAATTCCAAACATTGTACATTTACAGTCTTTCAGAGCACAAGCTGACTTCCTTGCCAGGAACTTCCGACGATTCGCCTTTTTTTTTCCCTTAGAATCCACCATGCAGTTTTAATTTTTCTATCTTTGTAGGCAACATCACCACACGAATGTCTGGCTGAATCAATGATTTCTTCATGGTCTTCCAGCGTATTTGTAATGATTGGTTCTTGTTTCCAAACTCTTTAATTAACTAAGCAAGTAATTAAGTAAGTAATGCAATTTACTTACTTAACTAACCTAACCATTTCTAAAACTAATATTATTATTTTATTTTGGACATATAATATTATTTCGGTCATTCTCTTTTCTGTATACTGTAAAACAGAACAACCTATTTCAATATCAACTGATGAATTTAAAGAAATATTGTGGTGAACTTGATGTTCTGGATACAAATTTATGTGACAACCACAATCTTATTAGAGAAGGAATTCCTCAAGAAAAAAATTATGAGGAAGGTATTAATCTTGGATTTAAGGATGACGTCAGTTATGAAAGTTATAAGCAGCAGCAGCAGTAGCAGCAGGCCAACAGAGCGAAAACTGTAATACAGAATGCTGAGTATGAAAAGAAATTGGCTCTGCATGCTAAAGACAACTGAAAGAAATTCTATCTTTATATTTTAAGTAAAATAAAAAATGAGTATGAAATGATATCTCTACTGCATGTAGATAGTGTGCATGTGAGAGTTGCAGAAGAGATAGTTCTACCAATGAGTGCTCATTTTGCTAAAAGTTATCAATCTGGTGTATGCAGCATTAAACTCACTGCTACCTCTTCACAGGGTGAAGAAATTGAGATGTATGAGGAGGAAGGACTAGGCAGAGGCGTAGTTAGGGAGGGGAGAAGCGGAGGGGACGGTCCGCCCCGGGTGGCACTTTGAACCTTTTTGAACTTTTGCAGTTAATTCTAAAATACAATATTGTAATACTATTGAGAATTTTCCTCACAATTGCTTTAAGTGTTGCTAGTTGTGAGAGGAGTTTTTCTAAATAAAATTGATCAAGAATTACCTGCATTACTATGAAATAGACTTCGCCAATGTCATCGACGATTTTGCTAACAGAAAAGCAAGAAAAATAACATTTTAGAATGTTGGAATTAAAAATTTACTTCAAAAATAAAGTGTTGTAATTTATTTCCTTATACGTCGTTTTGACTTTTTGTAGTATTTTTGGTGTGTATTGAGAGGGGAAGAAAACTCAGGGACCGCCTCGGGTGGCAAAAGTTCTAGCTACACCACTGGGACTAGGGCTATTGCACGAACTGAATAACAATTTGGTCATTGGGGCTGATAGAATATCAGCACGGATGCTAAAAGTGTATTCAGGTTAAATGCCAGTGCCATTGAACAGGATATATAATTTCAGATGAGATTCAGAACAGAGACAATTCCCACAGCATTGGAAAGATGTATGATAATTTCATTGTAAAAGAGTGGTGCAAAGATTTATATGTGCAACTATCGCCCTATCAATATCTCTAGAGTGGTGGTGAAACTTTTGGGAAAGTTCGTAAAAACCCGTAAAGAGAAATTGGTTGACGGAGAACTATACTTTGCAATGAACAGCATAGATTACCATTGATTAAGACAAGGAGAATGGGTACCCCATGATACTATTGGATTTTACTAGTGCTTTTGACAAAATACAGCGTGGCAGACTATTGGATAAATTGGATAATATGGCGTTGGATTGTAAATTATTGGCATCAATCAATAAGAGGATGGCTAACTGGCAGATATCTAAAAGTGACATACTGGGGATGTGAGTCTTCAAGAATTAAGGTTATCAGTAGGGTATTACAAATATCAGTCCTTGATCAATTGTTATTCAGTCTATATACTAATGACAACGGGAAGGATATGTCAAACGCCATTTAGGAATTGTCCGCGGGGTTAGAATGGCTTTGTGTTTCGCAACCATATGCTGGGGGGAAGGAGTGTCCTAAGTTCTCGTCGACGACGTGAGGAGCTCAAGGATCTTCCTCAGCCATAGCCAAGTTAGCCGGTCTTGGGCGTTGACAGCAGGGTTTTTTACGCCAGTTTATCTAGTGTTTTTCATCCCGCAAGGAGGCAAACCGATCCGAGGACACATACACACGGATTACAGTCAGGAATATTGACCCAGCCATAGGTCTGATTCATCAGCCTATGCCGGTTCTGGATCCCGGATAAAATTTGGGGGCACTAGATGGTACCGTGAACTCCCGTATAAAGGAGGAACGCTGTATCATCACACGGAATTTATTTATTTTATTTATTTAGGTATTTAATGACGATGCAAAGATAGGCAAGTAATGATGAGTGCGGCTAATATGCAGTACTTGCAGAATGATTTGAATATGCCGGACCTATAGATATGTAAAAATGGCTATCAATTCATTATTAGTAAATGTAAATCATGCAATTTTATGTAATAAAGATATCCAGTATCACAGTAGTGAAATTATGCTAGAAGAAAATAATCAGGATAACGATCTCGGAATTTTATTAGATAGGAAGTTTAATATCAGAGGACCCTTGTGTTGCTGAAAGGTAGAAATTGAAATGCCGAACCTTAACATGTAAGGAGAAGGAAATTATTTTAACTATTTAGCAAGCAATAATACGACTGTTGTGCGTAGGGCTGGTTGCTCGGTTCTGTAATGATGCTGATATAATAGAAAGAGTGTTAAAGATGATATAGGGATTGTGTGAATAGAGATGAAAGACCGATTGAGAACTGGTGGACTGAAGATACTAGCAAATAAGAGAAGGAAGGGAAGTTGATTGACACTTACAAACTTCTGAAAAGGTCATACAGAATGCTATCAGATGGAATTTATTCATTTTACGGAGGAAGGAGAGAACAAAAGGACATCCATGGAAGTTGAGTGTTAATGCAGCCAGGAAGAGGGTAAGATCCAGATTTTTCTCTCATAGAGTGGTGCAGGCTATGAAAGAATTCAAGAATAGGCATGACAGCTGATGCAGTTGATATGTGGCCTCCCTCGATAAGTCCTTGACTCTCTGAAGATCTCTCTCTCAGTAGAAGTGGTGTTTGCACTCCTCTGCGCTAAACCGCCAGAAGACTTCGAGTTCAAGTCTAGTCGCCGACTAGAGAAACTTTTACTAAGCCTTTTTTTAATCGGTTCCCGACGGTTTCTGGCACGGACAAATAACTTTTTTCTCCCGGATACTCGGGTTTTTCGTCCCGTAAACTCAAGGAAATCAACCGTAAAACCTTCAGACATTAAAAATATTGTTTTAGGGTTAGGGACCACTAGATGGCAGCGCTTGTTGTGCCGTATCTTCACTGCGGGCTGCTTAATTAGCCTTGCACCAACTATCTCTGATTCGCTACCAGTGCAGATTGAAATGCACACTCAATCTCCAAAAGTTAGATAGGGCTAAATTGACATTGCCTACTCCCTATACGGGAATAAAAAGGCGTTAGCTGATTTGGTTTTCAAAAAAAAAATCAGCCAACGCCTTTTATTCCCTTATAGGGAGTAGGCGAGACATTTATACCTTATCTAGCTTTTGGAGACTGAGTGGGCAGTTCAATCTCCACCGGTAGCCAATCAGAGATAGCTGGCCCATGTCTATCACTAATTATAGCAGCCACTGATAAAGAGGCTGATAGACATTGCTGCCATCTCTGGGTACCTAACCGTAACAAGATATGTTACTGTCTGAAATAATGTGGGTACTATGGTCTATTTTCTTGAGTTTACGGGACGAAAAACCCGAGTTTCCGCGTGGAAAAACCCGCTTGCCCGTGCCAGAGATCGACTAACTCGGGAATCGGCAGAGGAAAGGCTTAGAGAAAGTTCCTCCAGTCGGTGACTAGAGTTGAACTTAAGTCTGACTTCGAGCGACCAAGCACAGAGGATGCAAGCGCCACTTGCACTAAGCTACACATTGATTTTTAATAATAATAATAACAATAATCTCAGTTTGTTAAAAATCATATCATTGTTCCCATTTCTGCAGTGGACAAATCTAAGAGAGCTATTTTAATTTATTTTTCTGCTATCATTAAAGAGAAATCCAATCAATGTGTAACTGGAATCCACACTTCATTACTAATTTTGACCATATCCATCTTTTTAGTGAATCGTTCATTATAAGATGTATTTAGTTCTAATCTAGGTTATTCTCTCTTTAGTTCCTTAGTGTGTTGCCGTTTGCTCCATCAAATAATAAAATCTTTTTATCTAATGATTGCGATGTCAGTATAGGTAACATATTGGTAACTTATTATATTTTGGAGTAATGTTCTTTGATCCACTAACATCTTTTATTCCAAAAGGAAGTAGCCGAAGCAGTCATAGCTCTCTCCAACGTTTGTAGGCTGAGGAACAATTCAATCTTTATCCTTATCCAATCAAAGATGACTGGTCTAAAATATCAGTGACTTTGATTGGCATCTGGTGAAGGAAGAGTGAGTATGGCATCCAACTGCCGCCACTCGTTGTATGTAATCCTAACGCAATATATTATTGTGTGAAATAGTTTAGATTTTACAGAATTTCTTAAGTTACAGGATTAATAAACCGAGATTGCAGGAGGAATAACCCTACTAGTTCTCGCAGAGTCCAGCAAACTACTCGGGATCGCGTCACTAAGAGACTTAGAAATAGAAATGTGCTGTGCAACCAGAATGAAATTTAGAACACTTTTCCTTCAGGTTGCCTAGCGCTATGGATGCAAACATCTTTCTGCAAGGCTATAAGGCCTTCTGCACAGGTATAGACTTCTCAAGATTGGGAAATCCTATAATTTCTCAATCACTTTTTGAATCTAAAACTATCAGCTTCACTTATTTAATATACGTTTTTCAAATACTTGGGTATTGAATTCATAAGTGCATTTCAATTAGAGATTTAACTGCATTCCTTTCAATCTGCATGCAGACATAAGGTAATTTCGGAAATAGTGGATTCCGTAAAAACTTCAATGTTGTAATACATTAGCTTATTAAAAGTTCTTAAATAAGTCCTTAACACCTGGGAATCAAGAACGTATATATTCTTTTGGTATCATATCTGTTTTTTCTAATATTATTTAATTTATAGTTTAGAGAGTTTAATTTTTAGTTTATATATTAAATTTTTCGCACCAGTTGTAAAAATAGACTGACAGTAGCCTATTTACAATTTCAATAAGGCCTGTGAGTAGCTCAGTGGAAATGACGGTTGGATCCTCTGCTCTAGGCCACCTGAAGATAGAATTAAGTTCAAGTCGAGTCATCCACTGGAGGAACTTTTTCTAAGCGTTTGTTCGATCAGTTCCCGAGTTAGTTGATCTCTGATACCAAAAATCGGTTTTTTCAATCCGTAATTTCGAAAAATTGATCGTAGAGCCTACATTGTTTGCCGTCTCTTCATGGTTGCCGTTCATAATTAGTGATAGCCATGGTCTATCCACCTGTGATTGGCTACTAGTGGAGACTGAACTGTCCACCCAGTCCCCAAAAGCTAAATAAGGATAAAAAGGCCTCGCTCACTCCCATCCCTATAAGGGAATAAAAGGCGTTAGCTGATCCTTCTTCTTCTTCTTCTTCTTCTTCTTATTATTATTATTGTAGGAATAGGCTGCCAGTAGCCTTGTTTTATAATTGATGATAACAATTTAATATATAAACTAAATACTAAACTTTCTGCCTGATTTTTTTAAATTAAGCTATCGATTTACAATCAGGATTTAGATAAGGGCACCCAGAGAAGATGTCCTCCCTTGATGAGTCTTTTAGACTCCCTGGAGGAGTCTACTTTCCTACTACTATTATAATAATAGTAGTAGGAAAGGCCTGTTAATAACATCACGTGTCTCAAAATCCTACCTTATTTAGCGTTCGTTGCATTTCTCTATGTTCTTTCGTAAACATGCCTGTATCTTCTAATATGGAGGCGGGACTTGCAAGTCTTCTATAAAATGGTTTATTTAGTTTGTTTCCAAAAGGACAGAAACAATGAACATACTCGCCATATTTTGACGAGACGTTTCGAGAAAACAGGTACCCTGCAATTTTAAACATTTTAGAAATTAATGTATAATACTGATCTTTCAAAACTCGGTTACACTCAGGAAACACTACTGCTTGCTCGTTGACAAAAGAGCTTTCGCTCTCTCTCCACTTAGCTGCGCAGATACAGCTACTAAAAGCAATGACATTACGCCTCAGGTTATCGCAAGAGCACTCCCATGTCCTCTTTAATCAAGACATCTTGAAAAATATGACCTTTGACTACAGGAAAGTAAGTAATCGGAGCCCAGATACATTAGTTTATCCAATACACTTCATGCTCCTTGTATACTAACACACCACGACGATTCTATTGGTTAAAAATGCATTCCTAACACTTACATGTGGCAAATTATACGATCGCAAAATATATTTTCGGATTACCAATGCCAGCTGTTTTTTGTTTTTGTTCGGAGTGTTGCAATGTCCGATTGTATACCCTACTGCTATATACTGGTGATCCAAACTAGTGATCCAAAAGTAACAGAAAAATACATATACCCCTTTTTTGAGTAATAATAGCCAATTAAAATACGAGACACTCCTAAACAAAAACAGGCTATAGTAATAATAATAATAGCCGTAATTATAATAACAGAAAAAGTAAAAATTCAATAATTCGAAAAGTATAGACAGTAGAACGATGCGGTTTTCATAGAAATGCACAGTAAGACATGGGATTTTTTTTTAATAACGAAAAATTTTATTACCAGAATAGTTACATTTGCCACCGACAGGTGGCACTTCAGTTTTTTCAGTAGTTTGTGCAGTGGCACAGCACAGTTCGCAAGGCAGCTAGGATTACAAATGTTCAATGTGACGGCCGTCATTCATGAGAATAGACGTCAGACGTGGCATGACAGGAATTACAGCCGAAACTCTCTTCAATGCTGTGCAGGGTGTCGTGCCACGTCTGACGTCCATTCTCAAAAACTCTGTACACCTGTGACTTCAAGTAGCCTCATAACCAAAAGTCACAAAGTGTAAGGTCTGGAGATCTTGGTGGCCATTCGTGCGGGAAAGAGCGACTGAGGACACGGTCATCGCCAAATGTCGATCGCAGCAGGTGCTGGACAGGACCTGTGATATGTACAGAGGTGCTCCATCCTGCATGAATGTTAGACTATGGAGCGCTTGCCTCTCTTGCACATTCGGAGTTCTGATAATACAGCTTAACTAAAAGTGCTTTATCTCGTAACGATAGCATGCCTCACCTTGGCAGAACGTTTAACTTCAGTAATAAACGTTAAATGCTGAAAGTTGAATTCAGTATTAACTACATCTGAAATTTACATACCTCACGGTTTAAATAGTAACAGGTAGCAGCTCCTGTACCGTTATAGCTCCACCTGTCGGTGACAAGTATAACTATTCTGGCAATAAAATGTTTCGTTATTTAAAAAAATCGCATGTCTTTCTGTGCATATCTGTGAAAATCGCATTGTGCTACTGTCTATACTTTTCGAATTATTGAATTTTTATTTTTTCTGTCACTTTTCGATCACCCAGTACATGAATAAATAAAAAGAAAGGCATGAATGTTGGAAGATGCTTTTCTCGGGAGAACATTATTGTTACATGACACCTCAAAGCAGTGGCGGATTTAGGCACAGGCGGGGGAGGCGGCTGCCTCGGGCCCCGCAAGGCTAAGGCCTCCGAACCGCACTATATATATTTTTTTAGTAAAAATTTGAAAAACTAATATTCCATTTTGTTTCAATTTTGTCTTAATTCTTGGAACTACTGTCTGTACTGTTGTTTAATTGTAACTATATAATTAAATAAATTCTATTTTCATTTTTGTTTTTCCAAATCGACCGCTTCAAATAAAGGCGGTATAAACGGTTAAGGAACCAATGAAATTCTTGTAACCTTGTTATATTATCGTTCAGTGGTGCACTCAGGATTTAATCTTGGAGGGGGCCGGGCGCTCAGGATATAACCTTTGGGGGGGCCGAGTTGAGTAGACGTTTTGCGAATACACACTACACATCGCATACGACCTATAACTGAGCATCTGCAGTGATCGCTAAATTCATAAGTAGCACACAACATAAATAAAAAAAATGAATTTTAATTAGGAAAAGATTTTTGGAAATTTTTCTAGTGTTTTTTCCTTTTCTTTGGGGGGTACCCGAACCCCTTGGCCACCCCTCTGAGTGCGCCACTGTTATCGTTAATTATTGTTATGTATGTATGTATGTATGTGTATGCATTGTGCAATTATAGATAAAATATTTTTAAAAAATTAAAATGAATTGTTTGTTCCACCACATGCACTGAGCTGCACAGGAGCCTGTGTAGCTCAGTGGATGTGGCGTTTGCACACTATAGCGCTTAACTGCACGAAGGAAGACTTTGTTTCGAATCTAGTCGGCGAATAGAGGAAATTTTTCTAAGCCTTTTTTCGACAGGTTCCCGAGTTAGTCGAACTCTGGCACGGGATAGCGGGTTTTTTATTCCCGGAAACTGGGTTCTTTCGTCCCGTAAACTCGAGAAAATCGACCGTCGACCCACACTATTCTCAAACATTAAAAATATTGTGTTAGAGTTAGGGACCACGAGATGGCGGCACTAGCTTTCCGCCTTCTTCACTGCGTACCGATGAATCAGTGATAGCCTTGGGCCAGCTATCTCTCTGATTGGCTACCAGTGGAGATTGAACTGCCCACTCAGTCTCCAAACGTTAGGTAGGGTAAACGGCACCGCCTACTCCCTATACGGGAACAAACAGGTGTTAGCTGATTTTTTTACAATAAAATAGATATTATACCAAAAGAATTTTAAAGTATTTCAAGACTCCTTATAAGCTAATGTATTGCAACTCAAGTTTCCGTTGTTCCATCAAGTTTCCATACTGAATCCATTATTTCTGATATAACCTTATGTCTGCATGCAGATTGAAAAGAATATGGTTAAATCTATAATTGAAATATATTCATACATTCAACAACCAAGTAATTGAAAAATGTAAATTAAATAAATGAAGCTGATAGTTTTAGATTCAAAAGTGATTAAGAAGTTATAGGACTTCCCAATGGTGAGAAGTCAGTATTTGTGCAGAAGGCCCTGAGGAAAGAAGTTCTTCTTCTTCTGGCTGAAGGAAATGCGTTCTAAATTCCATTCTGGTCGAAGACTCAGAGACTTCTAAGCCTTTTAGCCACGCAATCCCGAGTTAGTTGAACTCTGGTCCGAACTTGTTGGGTTATTTCTTCTGGAATCTCTGCTTCTTAATCCTGTAGCTCAAGAAATTCCGTAAAATACACTATTTGAGTCAATAGCATATTGCGTTAGGATTATACAGGAAGGTGGCGGAAGTTATCAAAAATCATAGATATTTTGGACCAGATATCTTTAATTGGATAAGGATAGAGATTGAACTCAGACTACAAAAGTTGGAGAGAAAATTTGATTAATTAGGCGACTTTGCCTACTCCCTTTCGGGAGTAGGCGAAGTCGTCTAATAAATCAAATAAAGGACGTTACTTGCAGATGAAAATTCTATATTGTACACTCCACCACTACACACTGAAAGTGCTTTTGTATATTAATTGTTCTTTTACCAGTCTGACGAGATTCGCTAACTTATCATCATTTGAAAAGCCCATATAAAGAGTCTTCGTGTCTCTCCTTTATGGTTAAAACACGCCATGGGAAATAAAAAAAAGGTTAGAAGACTTTTATGCTGGAATCTTTTTTATGCAGGTACAGTGGAAATTCCAGAAGAGATAAGAAGAATTGGGCATGTTGGCTACCATCAAGGAAGCCAAACAAAATAATATTATGAATGTTTAGTTAAATAACAAGTATGAAAACTGTTTATGTCATATGTCCCTCAGTTGGCCTCTCATAATGACACGAAGTATCTTTATGTACTGAGGCCTTTGCAACTGAAGATAAGTTAGCAAATCTCATCAGACTGGTCAGAGAACAATTAATATGCAAAAGTACTGTTCAGTGTGTAGTAGTGGTATATGAAATATAGATTTTTCATCTGTAAAACTCTAGTTTCTTCCGAAACTAGAATTTTACAAACTAACCTGCTAGAAGAACACAAGCAATTTACAAAATTAATATTCTGGCCTCAGCCTTAATTGCTTCTATTGTGATTCAAAACAATCATAACAATGCACTCTGAACCATGATGAATAGATAGTAGGTCGTGTAGTCTAGAGTGATTAAAGAACCTAACTAATAAGCTCAGTGTTTTATGCTAAGTTAGGAAAAATAGACAATGAAAATCCAATTAGACATGATGCCCTTTTAATGGGAGGAGAAATATATTTTCAACAGGTATCCACAAGAAATGAGACTAAATATTAAAAAATATCAACTAACGACTTTTATTCCATAATAGGGAGTAGGCGAGGCCTTTATACCCTATCTAGCTTTTGGAGACTGAGTGGGCAGTTCAATCTCCACCAGTAGCCAATCAGAGATAGCTGGCCCGTGTCTATCACTAAGTATAGCAGCCACCGATGAAGAGGCTGGCAAACAAGTGCTGCCATCTCTTGGTACCTAACCCTAACAAGATATGTCACTGTCTGAAATAATGTGGGTACTACGGTCGATTTTCTTGAGTTTACGGGACGAAAAACCCGAGTTTCTGGGAGGAAAAACCCGCTTGCCCGTGCCAGAGATCGACTAACTCGGAAACGGTCGAAGATAGGCTTAGAAAAAGTTCCTCCAGTCAGCGACTAGACTAGAACCTGGGTCTAACTTCAGGCGGCCAAGTGCAGAAGACGCAAGCGTCACTTCCACTGAGCAACACAGGCCTCAAGACTAAATATTATTATTATTATTATTATAAAAATCAGCTAACGTCTTTTATTCCCTTTATAGGGAGTAGGCGAGGCCTTTATACCCTATCTAGCTTTTGGAGACTGAGTGGGCAGTTCAATCTCCACCGGTAGCCAATCAGAGATAGCTGGCCCATGTCTATCACTAATTATAGCAGCCGCAGATGAAGAGGCTGGCAAACAAGTGCTGCAATCTCTTGGTGCCTAATAAGATATTTTATATGAAATATGTGGTTACTACAGTCGATTTTCTTGAGTTTATTATTATTATTATTATTGTTGTTGTTGGTACTTCATGGAGTCAAAAGACTCATCACTGGAGACCAACGTTATCCATTAACATGATACCTATCATACATCTCCATAAACTTATTCATTATTGGGGCACACACAACCACCTCTGGCAACCCATTCCACTCATTCACCATCCATTCTTCAAGAAAAGAACCTAGTCTTCAAACACTTATTAACCACACTCTTAGACAGCTTCCAAGTGTGACCCCTTGTCACACTTGTAATTTCGCCTACTCCCATGTATTGAAAATTTTCTTCAGTGTCATTCTTATAGTTTTCCTTTAGTAGGGCCGTAACTACACTTTTCCAGAGGAGGGCAGGATCCTTCCAGGTTAGCTTGGGAAGTTTAATTTAGCTGTAATTTTTTTAGGCGGAATCTAGAGCATCATGCACTTGTGCATACGTATGGCTGTTCCCTTTAGTAACTTACAAGTTTCTATCATATCCCCTCTCCTCTGCCTGTCAACTAAACTCTGCAACATGCACACAGCCTCTATTCTCATAAGGAACATTCCTCAGACCTGTCGCCAACTTGGTCACTCTTTTTTGAATCCTCTCCACTACCTTCCGATCCCTAAGAAATGCAGGTGACCAAATCTGTGCACAGTAATCAGATGTGGCAAATCATAGCCTTATAAAGAGGGATAATAACCCATCTATCCCTACTTGTCAGTGTGTTCTTCAACAACCATGTAATTTGATGCGATGTTTTGGCAACCTTTGCAATATTATTATTACTATTATTATTATGATATCACACCTCCAGGGAGTCCAAAGACTCATCGAGGGAGGGCATCAACTCTACAACTCCACGTCTCACTACTCCACCAACCTTCATCATCTAACACCAACGCCATCTACCGCCGACTACCACCACTAGTGTTTTCACAGACAATCACAAACATCCATGTCCATGGCGGGATTCGAACCCGCAACCTTTTGGCTGGAGAGCGGATACGCTAACGACTCGTGCAACCCGGCAGGCAAAAAAAAGAAGAAAACGTAATTCCCAGTCGGCAGGATTCGAGCCTGAGCTGGGAAATCCCAATGAATTTCAAGTCCGTCGCCTTAACCACTCGCCCACGACTGCTCCTCTAAAGTTCTCTTCACAATAATCCTAGTTCCATTAATATAGTACACTGCTTGTGATCTCATCCTCCCAAAATGCATCGTCTTACACTTAGCCCAGTTAAACTGTCAAATGCCTTTGCAAAGTCCAGCAGTATCGCCGAGTAAGGATTTCCTTTATCCACCCAGTCCTGAATTCTAATTTTTATTAATTTCTCCAAAACCTTAACCACCACTCCTGATATACCGATCGGCCTATAATTTGCTATTATTATTTTGAACTTCACCAGAACTGAAGCTTAACTTAAACACCTTGATGAGAGGAGCTGCTAATTCTCTTGCACATTCTTGTAATACATGGGCCAATATGCCACCTAACACTATGGCACACACACACACACACACATAATATATGGGGATGCTTTTGAATTACATTATAAAATAAATATTCCAAATAAATGTGATTAGTAAAAACTAAGTACATTCTATTAATATTAAAAAATAAAAAAATAAAAGAATATTAAAAAAATTTAAAAAAATAAAAAAGAGAGAACTATTTTCTCACGTTTTGTCCGCCGTTGATCTGTAGGGTAAACTGGTAATAAGTAGCGCTGTTATTTGTAGTTCAAAAATATAGAAAAGAAATATTAATTTTCATGGTATGTTTACTGTGGCCTAGGAAACCCAGCATAACCTAAAATTCAACTGCGTTTATATGAAACAGTCCTCTGTTGGATTAAGAATGAACTTTCGAAGTTTTTGCATATTTCATATGTGTATTTTCACTTTTGCATTTGATCAATAGAAAGTTAGGAATTCTAGTGCTGTGAAATAATAAAAATATAGTTACTTTGATATTTTTGTGAATCTGTTATGGATAATATACTACTTGAATCATTTATTACTAATTAATTTTGATTAATCTGGAGAGTAATGAAATGGATCATATTTATTCTGTTCAAAGGCGATCGGTACCACTTTCATCCCTCAATGCTGAATGGTAAGTATTTTATTTGTTGACTAATATAAACGAACATATTAATTTAAATAATTAGAAATATAAAATAATTTTATGAATGTTTATATATACTGACTAGATTTACACACTGTATTGTTTCTTTTAGAATTAAAATGCCGAAAGCAGGTTATGTTCTCATTTTGCTATATCATTTATATACAAATTAAAGAGTAGTGGTCCTAGTACAGACTCCTGGAGCACTCCACTAATCACCCTCATTCGCCATGATTTCACTCCTCCATACACAACCCTCTGTTTGTCTATCAGCCCACCTCCCTCATCCATACCACTAGCATCATATCCATTCCCATTTGCTCAAACTTATGTAATGATTAACTACCCAGGCAGCTATATGGATGAAATATATCAATTAATTTATGCTTTGCATCAGTATTTAAATAGTATCAAAATGTTACTTCAGTTTCAATGGGCACTTTGGTAGTAGAGGATCGGTGTAGTGTTGGAGACGGTGAGTTGTTCAATAGGTGTCCCCCCACAATGAGTCTTAGGACTCCTTGGAGGTGTCACTAATAATAATAATAATAATAACTTCACATCCATGTAATTATTGAAGTGTAAAAACATCAAAGCCAGTAAAGGGATTAATTTTTAAATTTCCTTTGGCATTGAAATATACAGTACTATTTCTAGGATTTGCAAAACTTACTGTAAGAGACCAAACTCCCTACATCCCTTTCCTGCATTTTGTCCTGTAATAATTCCCTCCCTCCCTCTCTCTCTCTCTCTCAGTGCACGTGCACACACACACACACACACACATCATATGCATATGCTTTTCTAACCTTGTGTTCTAATCATATGACACCTTTCTCCCTTCTACATTAATTTAATCTTAGTGTGATAGTGCACTGATCTTGATCAATGCATTCCATTGGATGCTCGCCTGTGGTTCGGTTTCTACTCGCATGATCTTAATCAGGGCCTTCAGTGAGTGCTTGCACAGGAGATAGCAGTTCTTCTTGGTTGCTTGCAGAGGTTATAAAGTAAAGGTTCTCAACTCACTATCCACCAACACCTCCATTTCCATCTCTAAAAATGGATTTTGGGAGTGGGAGCTGATGAATAGAGGAGTGAAAAATGAGAGATGCTCTCCACTTCCTGAAGTGAAACTTCATTCCATTCATCTGCTCAGAAGTAGAATTTATTCAAATCTTCTTGCAACAAAAGTGCATCAAAACTTATGCTGTTACCCTTTCCAATTTAGCCATCTGTGAACAGTTGAATGTCCCTCCCCTCTCAGCCCCCTTCAGTGATATCATCAATTTATAAGTTAAACAATAGTGACTCCAGCACAGAACCTTGTGGTACACCTTTCTAGCTTCTATCAACCAACTATATCTGTAATACTTAGGCTCTTCTACTATCTGTATCCCTCTCAAATTCAATAGCAGTTTGTGTGTTTTGCTCTTCCGTATTCTATCAAATGTCTGGAAAAGCTAGAAAAATCACTGTGTAAGAACCTTCTCTGTCCAGCACAAACCCATGCTATTTTTTGAAAAGATTCCTATTCTCACTAACCCAATTTTGTATTTTATCTCTGACCAGCTTCTCCAACATCTTCACCACCTGATTCTGAATCTAGCCTAGAGTTTGCCACCGCTATTTTTCTCTTCTTGCCACTCTTCTGGGACTGTACCCATACCAAACTCTCTACTGTGTTTTATCTTTACTTTTTGAAGTCTCCTGTCAAGCACTTTCTTCAAAAAGTGTCCTTTTAACTAAGTTGCTAATTTGATCTTGGTATTTTTGTGAAGCATTCACTATTGTTTTGCTTCACATGCCTATTTTACAAAAGAGAATAGTCAAAATAACAAAAGATCACTTGGATGTTGAAGGATGTACTGACAAAAGATAAGCAAGTATTATTCTTCTCTATAAGACTTTGATATGGCTATACTTGGAGTACTAAGCCCAGATATGGTCATTTGAGTTCTTAAATATGTGAAAATGTTGAAGAGGATTTCAGATGAATTACCAAAATTGATTTATTTATGTAGTGCTCTATGAGGATTAGTTCAAGGCTTGTAGATTGGAGAGTTTAATTAATAGGTGAAAATGAGGGATATGATAAAATTGTATTTTAAGTTACTAAAGGAGTTTTAGAACGTAATACCAAAGAAATTTTCCATTGCATGACAGATCACATCCCTTAAAGTTGTGTTAACAAGGGTAGGGTATGAGGATTAGGCTTTTTTTTTACTTGTAGAGTGGTGAGTGGAAAGACAGCTGAAAGAGTTATTTGTTAGTGCTTTTCAGTGAATGAATTTAAGGGGAGAAACACACTGTGTGAATAATAGTTAATGTGGGTTAATGCAATGTCTTTGGACTCCATGGAGATTCACCTGTAATACTTCCATAGAATTTTACTGAATCCCACACCTTTCCAGACAGGTCACCATACCACCAAATTAACTTCATCATTTTCATATTGTAATTTTGCCTTGTCACTAAAAATTATAAGTAGCTCAAATGCAGTACCTTTGTATTCATTCATTGTTAAAAATGTAGTTGAATTTTTTTTTGTTTTTTTGTTTAGAAAAATGAATAGTGACTAATTAGAAAAATGACTATTCACTTTGGTGTTTTGATTTTCATCGTATGTTTTTTCTTTTATATGCTGACATTATATGCATTAATTATGAATTAAACAAATTATTCAATGTAATTCCTCAGGAATTTTTTATAAATTTCTTAAATTCTTTCAGGATGACAGAAGGCAATACCGTATTATCAGTGTCTAGTCGTAACACAGTTGCATTTACTTCAACTACTGATCTGCAAGATATTAGCACCAAATTATCAAAGAATCATGTTTATGTTGCCGATTTGAATATGCCATGGGATATATATAAGTATGTTTATTTTACATCTGAGTTATTAAATTTATTTCTAAAAACACCATTATAAACATGTTTTGATCTGAGTTTTAATACATTTATTAGAGGCACATAATACTAGGTATACATCAAAGTGTGATTTGGCCGAAGCACCGAATATTTGGTTTGAAATTCGCCGAAGCATACTAAATTAAATTTTATAAACGCTATTGTCTCTGTAGCACAATTGGAAGAATAACGATACATTGTACCCTTCAGTTGGGAAAGGATTGAGTTCACTTCTCATCATGACAAGAGAAATCTTATGTGGGCTTTTCAATTGATGGTGAGTTAGCTGACCTCATACGGAGGTAGCAGGATTTTTCTCTCCTAGAAACACGAATTTTTCATCTTGCATGAAAGAGAACTATGAGAGCTTCACTCCAATCATCGGTAATTCATCCCTCTCTCCAGGCTTTCTAAACTATGCAGTGCAGCCACTGTAAGACTTTTATACCACCATCAGCATTTCTGCTCGAATATCATCTACTCCTGCTGCCTTTCCACATTTTAAGCCTTTGATGGCTTTTTCTACTTCAAGTATGGATATGTATTCCTGACTACATGCCTGTTGAATGTTTTTTACCATTGTACTATCACTGTTTGTTTCCTTTAGCAATTTTTCGAAGTAATTACTCCATACTTCAAAGATATCTTTTTTCTCCAGTTTTCATGTCACCTATATCATCTCTAATTCATTTTACTGCATGCTTTCCTCCATTTCTGAACTTCTTCAACAACCTCCAGAATATCTTGCCACCCTTCTTGATATTTATTTTCTATGTTCTTATCAAAGTCTTCCCATGACTTGCTTAGCTAGTTTTTACATAGAGTTTAGCTTTCTTACATTTGTCTCTGTATTCTCTAACAGCAGAAGCTGACTTATTTGCCATGATCTTTTGATATGCTTTCTTCTTTTCCTTCACAACCTCTTTAACTTCTTGTGTCCACCATGGAGTTCTGATTTTTCTATCCTTGCAGACAACCTCACCACATGCTTCTCTGGCTGAATCAATCAGTGTTTTCTTCATAGCTTGCCACTGAATCTCCAAGGTTTGTTACTTGTTCTCAAATTCTTTCATTTTTTTTTCTTGAATAATGTCTGTATTTTAGTCTACAATTCAAATATGACATGCTCAACTTTTATTTGCTTTAAAACTTCCTTACATGTTCTTCTTTTCAATATGAAATTCAATTTTATCCTGCTCAAGACTAAATGGTGATCACTTCCAATTTCAAATCCTCTGTACACTCTGATGTCCTGCACCAGGGAGAAAACATCGCTATCAACAATAACATAGTCAGTGAGACTTTTCTTATTTCTTGCCTCATCTCTCCATGTGACTTTGTGCACATATTTATGTCGGAACATTGTGTTAGTAATAACCAGTCTATGTCCTGAGCAGAAATTGAATAGGTGTTTGCCATTATTATTAGCTTTGCTCTTTTCTCCAAATTTTCCCAAAATATTTTTGTATGTCTGACAATCATTTCTTACTCTACTATTTAAATCTCCAACAAGGATCAACTTTTCCTTTTTTATTTGTGTCAGTTACTTTCTCTGAATCTTCAAAAAATTTCTTCACTTCTACCTTAGTAGAACCTTCTGTGGGACCATAGGCATAAATAAGTCCCATTGTCCAGTTCCCCATTCTGATATTTGCCCACACCACTCTAATTGAGACCCTGCTATTCAAGAAGATTAGCCTCGTATATTTAGTGTTGAATACTATGGCTACTCCTTCTTTTCCTTTATCTTCATCGCCTGAGTATAATATTTTGTATTTTTTGCTCAGAAAGATCTCACCAGTTTTTGTCTTCTTTGTTTCAGTCACCCCTATTATGTCAATCTGGTGCTTATCCAATTCCTCAACTAGCTCAATTTCTTTGCCATTCAGGCTTCTTATATTGACAGTACTGATCTTGAACTCTGGTGATGTTGAGTTAGGGCGTGTTTTAGGATTTGTTCCAGCATCTGACTTTTCACTGTTCTCCCTGGTTTCCTGGTGAAAACAACGGGGATCTTGTTTAACTGGGTGACATCCCAGTTGGCATGAAATTCTGTCATGTTGTACCATCATTTTATATTTTGGTTTAAGCCACTAAGAATACAATTTGTTTGGCTAAATCCCAAATTGCTAGCACATTTTCCTTCATTCAGTATCTAGGTAGATACCCAACAGGGTGCACCATGAGACAGTGAGATTGTACATTAGGTCAGAATTGAACCCCATCCTATTGCTGAGCAGGCTGGTTTTAGCCCAGGCAAATCCTGCACATCACAAATTCTCAACCTCACTGAATATATAGAAAATGGTTATGAACAAAAACTAGCCACAGGAACAGTCTTTGTAGACCTAACTGCAGCATATGATACCATAAACCATCTCACACTCAGAAATAAAATATACAGAATAACTAGAGACTATCGCCTTCTCCTCCTGATCCAATCACTCCTGGAAAACAGATGCTTTTACGTGGACCTGGGGTTAGGAAGAGCCGCTGGCATCTCCAAAAAAATGGCCTTCCTCATGGAAGTGTGTTATCACCATTACTTTTTAACATTTACGTCAGTGATCTCCCCTGATGCTACTCAATCAAAAAATTTCAAGCCCATTGAAACTACTCTATCACTTGCCTTAAATAGTCTAACTACATATTATAGCAGCAATCAACTAAAACCAAACCCCTTGAAAACCCAGACTGGCCTTTTCGAAGGAAGTCAACAGGAAGCTACAGATTTCTTGGGAAGGCTCTAATACAGAATATTCATGGAACCCAATCTACCTCGGTGTGACTCTCAATCACACCCTCTCATATAAAACACAGAAAAAAACAAAGGCAAAAGTGAATGCAAGAAACAGTATACTAAGAAAGCTTACCTCCTCCAAATGGAGTGCAGACCCTAGCACACTGAGATCTTTTGCCTTGGTCCTTTGCTGTTCTTCTGCTGAATATGCCTGCCCAGTATGGTCCAGATTCTGCCATGCTGAAAAACTTGACCCAGCACTGAATAAACGCTGCTGCTTAATTACAGGATGTCTGAAATCAGCACCACTAAAAGACCTGTATACTTTGGCTGGTATTGCATCCCTTTCAATTCTAAGATCTGCATTCTCAGCTGACGAAAGAAACAGACAAATGAATGATGAACGCTATCCACTATTTGGCTAGACCGCAGTGCCCCAAAGACTAAGATCCCGACATAGCTTCCTGGCAGCTGTTAAACCACCTAAAAACCTCCCAGAGACAAGACTTCAACAAAGCTTGCACTATATCCTGAAAATAATACTAGTATTCCAACAGCCGAACATCTTCCACTTGGTCTGGAATACTTGGAAAAGCCTCAACAGACTTCGAATGACAGGACGCTGCAAACAAAAATCTGGGCCAATGAGGTAGCCCTCATTGGCCCAGATTTTTGTGAGTGTAGGACAACCCAGGCCATGGAACACCTTCTTTCTTGTCCCTTTCTTCCACACCCTGCACAAAAGAGGACCTTATATCCTGCACAGAAAGAGCAGTTGATTGTGCTGGAGGAACATCTGACCGTATTTATTCTATATAAGTTATCTGTAGTTTCCTTTTTTTCATATTTAATTATTATTCCCTGTATAATTCACCTACCAAATTTAAGCTGTTCTCATTTGTAATGTATCCAAATTTGTTGTAAATAATGTTGTACCACTTACTTACTACTGTACCACTTGTGTTTAGATATGAAATAAATTAGGTCAGAAGCCCTAGTCAGTTCTCTGCATTCCTTTAAAGGCTATGTGGAGGTCTCCTCTCAGTTATACAGTTAGACCCTTAAGCACTCCTCGCATTCTTGCATTATTATAACCCATATGTAAATTATTTTCACATATGGTTATATTTGAAAATTGCTGATTATTTCACACACATGAAATTGATATTTATGTGTATAAAGGTAAATTAAAAATGAGATTTTTATTATATAAATTTGATCATATCATTCCTTCACAAACTTTTTCTGATTGTAAAGTGATAAATGGTATATTGCAGAAATTATAAAGAAAAATAAAATAAAATAATGTTTTAAGTTTTGACTTATGTTATTCAAATATAATATTGTTGAGCAATATAAATTCAAAAATAAATTTATCAGTAATTTTTCTGTCTGAAGTATTATTTTACTAAGCTATTTCTTTAATTCACACATTGCAAGAATTTTATATTGCATAATTCAGTACATTAAAACTGCATAAATCTTTTATAGAGTATTAAGTCATGCAGAAGAAATCACATATGTTGAATGGGATGTAAGTGGCAATAAGCTTCTTATAGCTGATGCTGTAGGACATATACAAATATGGGCCACAAAGGTGAGAAATAATGCTTTAAACTTAGAAACAGATTACAATAAAAATATATAAGTAATTCCCCAATATGTTATGTGACCTTGTGAGTACCTGAGTTAGATTGGATAATTGTTAGATTATCAGTAAACATCCCGATTTCAGTGGTCTGAACCCAGAATAGTGTGAATATATTGCTATTTGGAATGAGATGGTTCCTTCCAGATTTTATATAAAAATCTGGTCACTTAGGTTAAATCTCATGATATTCAGGTTCCTTGCTTATAAGAATTATCATTAATAATTCTTTGAACATTTCTTAATGTATTAATTTCATTGCCATGCATTGTGTTAGTTAATTAAGAAATATTTTGTCATACATTGCATCATTTTGTATATATTTTTTAAAATTGATATAAATATTATCATTTTTATTTGTATATGCAAATATACAAATAAATTTGTCTTCAATTTTTAGCAGTTAATAAAGGGCATTGTTTTGACTGCTGATGCAGCATCAAGTCATTGATATAACTTGTGTTCATTGTTATCTGCTGCTGCTAGCTCAGAAACAGTGATTTGTAATTGCATTTTAAGAATTAATCTGTTGCTCAAAGCACATGAAAGTATACAGAGCAAAAAAACAACATTAAGAGTTGCATAAAGCGATCTTGATTATTGCTCTTCATCTTAGAATTAGCACTCACTTGATACCCATACATAGCACTGATCTGAAACTTCTAATTTGTGGAATTGATATAAAATTTATACAGTAATCTATTATTTATCCGATTGCATTGATCAAGCAATTTTTGTGTTTGGTGAGTTGAAGGATTGTTAACTTGAAGGAATGCATTGATGGAAAACATTCTGGGAGCCATTGGATGTTTTTCCCATTATTATTAAATTAAAATATAAATATAATCACATATAAATATGAGAAGTTTCCAAAAAGTAAGGTAACACGTTTTTTTTTTTTTTCAAGTTGAAATTATGCATCAATAAATATGTGAAAATGCACTACTTCTCTACAAAGTCTCCAAATTTATTGACGCACTTGTCCCAACAATAGATCCGTTTATAAATACCAGTACTGTTCCCACACCAAGTAACCAACATTGCACTTGATGAACTGAGTGGCTGAACAAATGGAAGTCTGAAGGCACTAAGCCTGGGCTGTGTGTGTGTGTGTGTGTGTGTGTGTGTGTGTGTGTGTGTGTGTGTGTGTGTGTGTGTGTGTGTGTGTGTGTGTGTGTGTGTGGAGGGGGGGGCACCAAAATCACTTGTCAAGCCGCTTATCAAGAATTCAGGTTGTTTGCATCGAATGTCAGCTATCAGTTTGTCCAATGTTGCACAGTAAAGCTCTGTATTGATTGTTCCTCCCTTCGACAAGAAATCCACCAACAGAACCTTTTGTGATCCCAGAGCACTATGACCATGACTTTTCGGACAGTGGAAACAGTTTGGAATTTTTTAAGCATAGCAAATTGTGGATTTTTCCAGGTCATGAAGTCTTGTTTGCTCTCTGGGGTAAAGTGATGAACTCATGTTTCATCTCCTGTGACTAGGTGAGTGAAAAAAGCCTCGCATTTGTCACTATATTGCAGTCGATTCTCTGAACACATCCCCATGCATATTGCCTTATGCTCCTCTGACAATTGTCAGAGGCGCATGTTTAAAGCCAAGACATCGTGAAAAATTTCATAATCGGTGAACTAAGTTCACCACTTGTGTAATTTCGTGCAGTATCACTCGCCGGTCTCATTCCTTTCAAGAACGATGCCCTTAATGCACAAACTTGATGTTGATCTTCAATGTCACCACAGCCTACTTTAAATTCATTGCACCAAGAGTACTGCTTCATTAACACCACCTTTTCACCTTACACAGCACTTGGTTTACAGTGAATGTCATTTGGTGAATCTCCTTTTTACTTGCTTTTAATTTTTCAGGAAATGACAACATATACTAGAATATGAATTATAAATAACTTTAATTAATACTTTCCTATATTTCAGCAATGTTACATTGCCATCATCGGGGATCACAAAAAAAACAACGATATGTGCATGTAGGCACTAACATGAGCAAATGAGGCTGAATAAAGGCAACAGAAGTTCGACTCCTAAACAGTGCCCCCTAGTGGGCAAAATTGGGTTTTCTTGGCCATTGGGCTGATGTTCTTAAAATGTATTCTGCATAGGACTGAGCCAAATCTTCTACATTTGGAGCAGTCTCATGCACCGAAATTTGTTGCGGTTTGGAAGGTTTTTTTAAAACTGAGGCAGATTTGATGAATAGTCTTTCATACTTTTATTTGCTGTGATGCAATAGAGTGGCCTTCCAGCATATTCTATGGTTGGTTTCCAAAGCATTGTCAGCAAGTCCTGAGTTGCTGTATTGGGGGAATCGGATGTAGTACTCATCATCAAATTCCTGACATGTATCCTCAAGGGTTGTATAAGATATGATAGCACTAAATGAAAAATTTACATCATTACTAACTTCCTATCTACAATTTTCCTCCAAATCAGTCTGTTACTTGTCAAGACTCCAACATTATCAGATCTTATATTTCTATCGTCTAAGGTACTTTGTACCATATCAATCCACCTATATCTTAATCTTCCTCTGGGATGTTTTGCTGCCAACCTGGCAGAGAACATTTGTTTTGCTAATCTTTCTTCACCCATTCTGTTTAAGTGACCATACCACCTGAGATTAGCTCTGCTAACGCATTCCTGGATGCTGACAATGTCAAGTTCTTTCCTAATATCCTCATTTTTAATATGATATTGCCATTGATGCCATCTATTCACGCCTCTAATCTTTCTCAGGACTCTCATATCTGTGGTCTCTAGTCTTTGGTCAAGTGTTTTACTTCTGACCCAGCTCTCAGATCCATAAGTTAAAACTGGTTTGAACACTGTCTTGTATACAGTATAATTTAGTGTTCCGACTAATTTCTCTCTTATTCCACATGAATTTATTCAATTGACTTCCCACCATACCAGCTTTGCTGATTCTGTTGTCTATTTCTATATTGAATTTACCATCTTCACAAAAAATCGTGCCTAAGTAGCTGAAATGTTTTACTTGTTCCACAGGTTCTCCATTCACAACACAATTGACATTTTCAGTGATTCTGCCTATTTTCGTTGTCTTTGTCTTTTTATGGCTGACCTTCATACCATATCTATTACAACCATTATTCAATTTAGTCAGGGACTATTGCAAACATGTAGCGGATTTATTTAGAAGTATAACATCGTCTGCTTAAAGCAAAAAGCTGACATTAACATCTCCAATTCTGATATTATGTTTAATACCACTATCCTTCAAAATGTGATCCATATAGATAATGAATAACAGAGGGAATAATATGCATCCTTGTATCATACCAGAATTAACATTAAACCATCTTCCTGTACTTCCTTCAATTCTAACTGCTGATTTACAACTCAAATAAAGATTAAGTATTGCTTGATATAATGCCCCATTGACACCATATAACTGGCGTATTGAATAGCTTCTCTCTTGGCAACTTGTCATATGCCTTTTCCAGATCGACAAAACTTAAATACAGATCTTTGTTATATTCCCATACTTTCTCAACTATTTGTCGTAAAGTGACGATCTGATCCTGACAGCCTCTATTTGGCCTGAATCCAGCTTGTTCTTCACCGAACTTTTCTTCTACAGTTCTTCTCAACCGTTTCTCAAGTAAACTTGCATAAATCTTTCCAGGAACACTCAGTAGGGAAATACCTCTGTAATTCTTACATTCAGTTTTATTTCCCTTTTTATATATGGGTACTATTAGAGCTCTACTCCAATCATCAGGAATTCGTCCCTCTGTCCAGGCCTTCTGAACTATGTAGTGCAGCCACTGTAAGACTTTTATACCACCATATCTCAGCATTTCTGGTTGAATATCATCTACTCCTGTAGATGTAGTACTTGTGTTTGGATATCCTGATATTGGCTGTCCTGCCTATTTGGCCATAGTAGAATAGTTTACAACTGCAAGGGACCTGGTATACTTCTGGGAGGTCTAGGGGATGTGGCTGGTTTTTGGTAGAGTAGATAAGAGATGGCAATTTCTTATTTCAATTAAAGGAAATATGACCTTACAACCAGTTACAAACTGGTTGTAAGGTCATATTTCCTTTAGGAATTTTGTTAATTTTACTTGCAAAAAAACAAATGGCTTCACGGACATTTTTTGGATCAGACTCGCATGGTAGACACCATCATTTTTGAACGTTATTAATGGGTCTGTCTGTCCAGCATGTTTTATCTCATTTCCTTTCACCGTTATTAAGAAAAAATCTCTTGCCTTACTTTTTGGTAATCCCTTGTATAATTACTGAAGCTTTTAGATGATTTCATCAATTTGAAAGAAAAAAAAATTAAACATTTTTGGCATAATGGTTTTCTCATGAGCAAACAAAAGAAGATTGCAATTACATTCCTGAAGCAGTTAGAAAGAGTTAAACACAGCAAACCAGAAACATAAAATGGTAGCTTCCCTTGTTATATTTGGTCTGTTTTTAACAGAAAGCTGTTGTTTTCTGAACTCTTTTATTACTGACTTCCTTTCATTCAAATGGAGAATTCTAACTCCCCTACCACTGTACTGTACCAGTAGAAAGAAAAGTATAGTTAGCAGATTGCATTTGGTCTGCTATAAAAATTTCATTATACTCATCTGCTAGCTTCTAAAGAATTAATGTGTGAGGGAGGGGAGGAATTGCTGAATTTCTGGAAATGCTGAACTATAATAATGAAAGCACAATGTTTTTGCTACATTCTCTTCCTTTACAAAATTAGTTGGCCTAGTGGATAACAACTCTGCAGGCAAAGCTGTTATTTCCTCGCCCAGTGTGAGGCCACTACGCTGTTTATTGGAGGACTGAGTGCTTGGAAAAAGTTCCATGAATTTTTTTTAATGTTGATTATATTAATAAGTCAAAACTACATAATCTCTTGCCTTTATTATTAACATTTTTCCTATTTTAAAACTAAATTCACAATGCTTGTATTAAAAAAAAAATATAAAGTATATAAATATTGTGAAATTAGCAACTCAAAAGAACAAAATTATTTCTTGTTCATCAGTTGTAAAGAACTAAATAAGCATTATAAACATTTGACCAGAATAATAATTCTAACATTATTTAAAAAAAAAAAAAAATGCCACAGAGTTAAGAGACCCCAAGTCTTGCTGGTAAAAACCTTCAATAGTTTGATTGATTTAGGGAAAAAGTTCCAGAAGGGTTAATTGCTTCTTCCGTTATCTTTTTTTTTTTTTGGATAAAATAAAATTTTTGTAGAGTCATTGACTCTTGAGGACTAGAGACATGAATTTTTCTAAATGGTTTTGCATTGTTTCCCAAGTTAAACCTTGTCTTCAGCGTCTTTATTCTCATTGCCTTTGCTATCCCCTTCTTTTGGGCTTTCTGGTAGTGAATTAGTGTTATTCCAATTAATTCTTTATTCATCAGTTTGCGCATTATCAATTTCATCAATTTGTATATAGTTGTCTATTTCATGGGCAGCACTCTCAGATCACAGTGCCTCTCTTATCTCCAGAATACTTATCTAAACGTAAGCAAGTAATTTTTTTTTTGTTGTTGTTTTTGTTTTCATCATTTAAACCAGAAATCTTTTTTCTTTAAAACGCTCAGAATCTTTGTCATCATCTTTCGAATCAAGCATTGTTCAATGTAGGCCAAATTCTATTCCAGACATGCTTTAGTGTGGAGATATGCTCTTCTATGTTGAAAGTTTTTCCACTTGGTTATACTGTATATTAAAGATGCCAAGAAATTATATTCTTGGTATAATCCTTTATCCAAGTGTAAACAAAGTATGTGCATGAAGTAACTTCACAACTGGGCAACTTGTATATAGAGGTTTAATGACTTCACATCACTTGCCTTAGTATCCCACAATGCAAAGCATATATCCTTAAGGATATGTATAATGGTATATATATCCTTAAGGATATGTATGATTCGAAAGACGATGACAAAGATTCTGAGGGTTTTAAAGAAAAAAGATTTCTGGTTTAAATGCCACTTTGCAGACTGGTTTTAGCCTTTATTGAGATCTCATCAGAATGATCCAGAGGTAATACCAAGGTAGAAGTAATACAGAAGTCATATTTTCACATACAAGTAGCCAAAAGATGTCATGGCTTATTACTAAAATACTCTGGATTAGAGATAATCTTGAAAGTTTTTCCACTTGGTTATACTATAAATTAAAGAATTTCTTGGCATCTTTAATTGAATTGAATTTAATTTAAATAACCCTGATAATTCAATTAAGCTGTATAACTGAGAAGAGACCTCCACATAGCCTTTAAAGGAATGTGGAGAACCGACCAGGTCTTCTGACCTGGATAGCCTGGCAATTTGGGATTTAGCTGATCAAATTGTATTCTTATTGGTTAAACCAAAATGAAAAATGATGGTACAACATAACAAAATTTCATGCCAGCTGGGGCATTGCCCTGTTAAACAAGGCCCCCGTTGTTTTCGCCAGGGAACCAGGGCGAACAGCGAAAAGTCAGCTACTGGAACAAATCGCGAAACACACCCCAACTCAACATCACCAGAGTTAATGATCGGTACTATCCATATAAGAAGCCTGAATGGCAAAGAAATGGAGCTAGCTGAGGAATTAGATAAGTATCAGATCGACATAATAGGGGTGACTGAAACAAAAAAGACAAAAACTGGCGAGATCTTTCTGAGCAATAAATACAAAATGTCATATTCAGGAAATGACAATCAAGGAAAAGAAGGAGTAGCCATAGTATTCAACACAAAATAAGAGGCTAATCTTCTTGAATGGCAAGCAGTCTCAAGTAGAGTAATGTGGGCAAATATGAGAATGGAGAACTGGACAGTGAGACTTATTTGTGCCTATGGTCCCACAGAAGGTTCTACTAAGGTAGAAGTGGAGGGGAGGAATTTTTTGATGCTTTAGAAAAAGCAGCTGACACAATGAAAATGGAAAAGTCGGTCCTTGTTGAGAATCTAAATAGCAGAGTAGGAAATGATTGTCAGACATACAAAAATATTTTGGGAAAATTTGGAGAAAAGAGCAAAGCTAATAATAATGGCAAATATCTGTTGGATTTCTGCTCAGGACATGGACTGGTTATTATTAACACCATGTTCCAACATAAAATTGTGCACAAATTCACATGGAGAGGAGAGGCAAGGAATAAGAAAAGTCTCATTGACTATGTTATTGTTGATAGTGATGTTTTCTCCCTGGTGCAGGACACCAGAGTGTACAGAGGATTTGAAATTGGAAGTGATCACTATTTAGTCTTGAGCAGAATAAAATTGAATTTCATATTGAAAAGAATAACATGTAAGAAAGTTTTAAAGCGAATAAAAGTTGAGCAGCTCTCAGATGTGAACTGTAGACTAAAATACACAAAGATTATTGAAGAAAAAATGCAAGCCTTGAAGAAAGTCCCAATTGATTCAGCTAGAGAGGCATGTGGTGAAGTTGTCTGCATGGATAGAAAAATTACAACTCCATGGTGGACACAGGAAGTTAAAGAAGCAGTGAAGGAAAAGAAGAAAGCCTATCAAAAGTTCCTGGCAAATAAGTCAGCTTGTGCTCTTGAGAATACAGAGACAAATGCAAGAATGCTAAACACTGTGTAAAACTAGCTAAACAGAAGTCATGGGATGACTTTGGCAAGAATATAAAAATAAATATCGAGAAGGTGGCAAAATATTTTGGAGGTTGTTGAAGAAGCTTAGGAATGGAGGAAAGAATGTTGTAAAAGGAGTTAGAGATGATAAAGGTGACATAAAAATGGAAGAAAAAGATATCCTTGAAGTATGGAGTAATTACTATGAAAAACTGCTAAATGAAACAAGCCATGATGATAGCACAGTGGTAAAAAACACTGACCAGGCATGCACTCAGGAATACATATCCATACTTGAAGTAGAAAAAACCATCAAAGGCTTAAAATGTGGAATGGCAGCAGGAGTAGATGATATTCGACCAGAAATGCTGAAGTATGGTGGTATAAAAGTCTTACAGTGGCTGCACTGCATAGTTCAGAAAGCCTGGACAGAGGGACAAATTCCCGATGATTGGAGTAGAGCTCTCATAGTACCCATATATAAAAAGGGAATTAAAACTGAATGTGAGAATTACAGAGGTATTTCCCTACTAAGTGTTCCTGGCAAGATCTATGCAAGTATACTTGAGAAACGATTGAGAAGAATTGTGGAAGAAAAGCTTGCTGAAGAACAAGCTGGATTCAGGCCAAATAGAGGCTGTCAGGATCAGATCTTCACTTTACGACAAATAATCGAAAAAGCATGGGAATATAACAAAGATCTGTATTTAAGTTTTGTCGATTTGTAAAAGGCATATGACAAGGTGCCAAGAGAGAAGCTATTCAATACGCTACAGTAATATGGTGTCAATGGGGCATTATATCAAGCAATACTTAGTCTTTATTTGAGTTGTAAGTCAGCAGTTAGAATTGAAGGAAGTACAGGAAGATGGTTTAATGTTAAATCTGGTATGAGACAGGGATGTACATTATCCCCTCTGTTATTCATTATCTATATGGATCACATTATGAAGGATAGTGGTATTAAACATGATATCGAAATTGGAGATGTTAATGTCAGCTCTTTGCTTTATATGGATGATGTTATACTTCTAAATAAATCCGCTACAAGTCTGCAATATTCTCTGACTAAATTGAATAATTGTTGTAATAGATATGGTATGAAGGTCAGCAATAAAAAGACAAAGAGAATGAAAATAGGCAGATTCACTGAAAATGTCAACTGTGTTGTGAACGGGGAACCTGTGGAACAAGTAAAACATTTCAGCTACTTAGGCACGATTTTTTGTGAAGATGGTAAATTCAATATAGAAATAGACAACCGAATCAGCAAAGCTGGTATGGTGGGAAGTCAATTGAATAAATTCATATGGAATAAGAGAGAAATTAGTCGGAACACTAAATTATACTGTATACAAGACAGTGTTCAAACCCTTATGGATCTGAGAGCTGGATCAGAAGTAAAACACTTGACCAAAGACTAGAGACCGCAGATATGAGAGTCCTGAGAAAGATTATAGGCGTGAACAGTTGGCATCAATGACAATATCATATTAAAAACGAGAATATTAGGAAAGAACTTGACATTGTCAGCATCCAGGAATGCGTTAGCAGAGCTAATCTCAGGTGGTATGGTCACTTAAACAGAATGGGTGAAGAAAGATTAGCAAAACAAATGTTCTCTGCCAGGTTGGCAGCAAAACATCCCAGAGGAAGATTAAGATATAGGTGGATTGATACGGTACAAAGTGCCTTAGAAGATAGAAATATAAGATCTGATAATGTTGGAGTCTTGACAAGTAACAGACTGATTTGAGGAAAATTGTAGATAGGAAGTTAGTAATGATGTAATATTTTTCATGTAATACTATCATATCCTGTACACCCCTTGAAGGTACCAGGCAGGAATTTGATGAAGATGATGATGATACATCAATTGTGCCCACAGCACGAATTGTGTGTGTGTGGGGGGTCTTTGCTTTGCTGCTTCAGTAGTTTTGGACTCTCATTTGTCATGGTTGGTAATCCTTCACAGTCAAGGATGTAAGAGTCCAGGTGTCCATTAAGTAACAAGAAATGAGAAGAAACTAGCAATGAAATGTTAGCCTAGCCCAGCACTGTTATAGCAAAAAACGAAAACTCATGTCACTTTTCACTCTCTGAAATGAACTACATAAAAATGTAAAGCTTCCTGAAGGACAGGTGCATAAAATAAATGGGAAATGCAGGAGAAAAACAAATGAACATCTGACACCTTAGCCACCTAGTGAAAATCAACTGACACTTGCTTTGATATTCCTTGCTTGAGTGGTGTAGGATGCTCTATGACCGTGGATGATTTTTGTGGGGAGATGAGGCTCATTGAACGAAGCTGTGAAGACACAATTTCTGGTTATGGGCTATGCAAAACTCACATGCAATCCAACAATTACTTTGAATTCATCTAATTACTGTTTGCTAGGTGTTTACAGCTTCATTCATCATTTAAACCATTCTTCCTTGAGGACATTTGCCTGTTAGGTCCTGTGACCTGCTCAGTTACTGCAGAGAGGTATTGCAATATGATATACAATTTTGTTTTGCCATAGCAGTGCTACTGCATGCGTTCAGTCATTTTCATGCATTGGGCCCTCCACACATCCGTTGATCCGTACAGAGGTTCTTCAAGAACATTTCATGGAAGCCAGAGGGATCAACTCTGCATTTCCTACTGCATGGCCACCTTGTTCACCTGATCTGAACCCCGGGTCTTCTGGCTCTGAGGATTTCTCAAGGACAGTTTATCGGGATCATCCTGATAACTTGCTAGCGCTGAAAGACAGCATAATGCAGCATATGCGAAACATTAGTCCCAACTGGCTGCATTCTACTGTTGAAGACACTGTGCGAAGGATACAGTTTGTGGCATATCAGGAAAGGAAATACAGTGAACAGTACAGCCCATGAATGCATGATGGAAGTGAATAAAAATCAAGCAGTGCTCCCTGGCAATGAATTTTAGAACCACTATTTGTTTTCTCAGATATCGCTTCCACATGATGGACACTGTATTCCTGCAAAGTTGCCTGGCATTTCGATCACTGTGTGGTCCTCCACAAGGCCTTGAAAGGGATACGTTAATTGTGATCACCCTTTATATTGATTCTAACTCATATCATCACCCTTGTCAGAAATATGGTCTAGTCAAATCTGTAGTCAACAGTGCTCATAAACTACACTCATGTTCATAGAGAAACCGCATCACCTTAAATGTAGTTTTTAGTAGTTAAATGGTCATTTTCATTGGGTTATCATTAGATATTTCATCATGTATCATTCATCGGAAACTGATGAGATTGTTCAGTTAAATCAGGTGTAAGTAACATGGTGCACAGTGCTACCGCTACATTGGATGAAGAGTTAGAGGTTCATGAAAATGAGATTGAAGAGCTGTTACATAACCTGGATAAGAATTTATCAATAGGGACAAATGAAATATCAGCATATATGCTAAAGAATGTTCAGCTGAATTGGCTAGGCCCTTCACATGTTTGTATAACTTGAGTCTTAGCTCAGGAATGATACCACAGGACTGGAAGGAATGTATGATAGTTCCTTGGAAGTTTTTCCACTTGGTTATACTGTTAATTAAAGATACCAAGAAATTATATACTTGGTTTAATCCTTTATCCAAGTGTAAACAAACACGTTTTCACTTGAACAATTTCAGGACTGGGACAACTCGTATAAAGAAGCTAAGACTTCATATCACTTGCCTTAGTATCCCATAATGCAAAGCAAGTCTCCTTGCAGACATGTATAATGCTATGCATTATGGAAAGTCACTACCTAGACCAGTTTCGATCTTTATTGAGGTCTCACCAGTGGGAGCCAGACCAGAGGTATATTAATATTTGGGTAGTGACCCTTCCCATAATGCATAGCATTATACATGTGCGCAAGGAGATGTGCTTTGCATTATGGGATACTAAGGCAAGTGATTTGAATTCTTAGCTTCTTTATACGAGTTGTTCCAGCCCCGAAAATAGTTCAGGTGCAAACTTGTTTGCTTACACTTGGATAAAGGATTAAACCAAGTATGTAATTTCTTGGTATCTTTAATTTGTTGTATGATAATTCCATTGTACAAGAATAGTGCAAAAACTGATGTCTCTAACTACTGACCTCTCAGTATCTCTAGTGTGGTAGTGAAGATTTTAGAGAAGTTGGTAAGAACTGGCATACAGAAATGGGTAGACAAATAAGCTATACTCTGTGAGGAGCAGCATGGGTTTACTAAAGGAAGGTCATGTTTTAGCAATCTGCTCATATTTTATAACAATGTTACCGGCTGAGTTGTATAAAGGGAATGAATACACTATGATTATGTTGGATTTTTCTAAGGCATTTGATACCACACGAAAGGCTCTTGCATAGACTGAAGAATATGGGATGGGAATATAAGCCCTTCACTTGGATCAGGGGATGGTTGACAGATGGATATCAAAAAGTGGTATACAGTGGGTGTGAATCTGCCAGATTTAATGTGACCAGTGGTGTATCTCAGGGTTCAATTTTCTTGGGCCATTATCATTCTATCTCTACATTAATGACATCAGGCAGGGTCTAACATCAGATGTGCGATGGTGTGAAGATAGGCAGGGCAATCAGGGATGCTACTGATATTCAGGTCTTACAAAATGATTTGAATAGGCTGGAAAATTGGGCAAATAAAAATGGCTGTCAGTTTAAAGTTATGCACTTTGGCATGATTAGAGTTCCAGCAGCATATTATGATAGCGGGGTTATGCTACAAGAAATTGAGGAAGCAAGGGATCTTGGCATATTGGTGGATAGGAATTTGAAAGGTCACATAGCAAAAGTTGCAAATACAACAGCAGAGGATAATTGCAATGTTGAAGCGAACCTTGACATCTAAGGAAAATGAAGTCATTTTGCTTCTTTATAAGGCTTTGATAAGACTACATCTGGATTATTGTGCGCAGATTTGGTCTCCCAGATTCCAAAGGAATAAAGAAGCTGTGGAAAGGGTGCAAAGAAGAGTCATAAAGATTATATCTGGATTATGGGATTTAGATTATAAGGACAGATTGTGAGTATGTGGATTACAGACTCTGGTTAACAGGAGAAAGAGGGATGATATGATAGAGGTCTATAAACTTTTGAATGGGTGTTATAGGATATCAACTGATGAAATTTTTCGTTATATGGAAGGTGGGGAGAGAACACAGGGGCATCCATGGAAGTTAAGTTTGTTCACAGTCAAGAAAGGGGTAAGAGCTAAGTTTTTCTCTCACAGTGATTAGAATAGTTTGTCTTTAGGGATTAGTGATGCATCCAGTGTGAATGAATTTAAGGAAGGTATGACAGCTTTTTGTGTGATTTATAGCCTCCCTCGATGAGTCCTCGACTCTCTAGAGGTCTCAGATAATGATAATAAAGGATTAAATCAAGAATATAATTTCTTGGCATTGCACATCTGTAACACACATGGTTACAGATGCACATTGATCAGTTTCATCATCCCACAACTGCAGTAAAGAAGATGCCTGAACACAACGGTGTTGATACAAGATGGAGCACCTCCCCAACATAGAACATGAAGTTCAACACTTATTACATCAACATTTCACAGAGGATAAAATAATTATTCACTTATTTTCTATGAAATGGGCACTGTATTCACTAGATCTTAACCTCTGTGACTTTTTGGCTTTGAGGTTGCCTCAAAAGCATGGTGTATCAGGGCAAGCATTCTTCACCTGTCAGATTTGAGACAAAATCGCAAAATGTCATGTGTGAAACCTTTCACACATGACATGTGAAACCTTTCAACAGATCATTTGCATTTTTCTGTAGGCAGTGGTGTATGGCAGTATCAGCTGTTGGTCCTGCACAAAGGCCAACACACTGATCATCCGCATCTCCTTGCAGCATGTTAACTCTATGTGATCTGTTTTTTTATATCACATTATTTTATGAAATGAGTGAAATAAACATCTAATAACTTCATTTTTGAAATGATTCAGAGTCGGTGACATCCACATGCTATTCCATTCACATTAATGTAATTTTCTCACACTAACAGTGTCATATTTCCCCCTGTCGATCACTTTTGAGCTAATTTTTCATCATCAACAAATTCCTGACATGTACCCTCAAGGGGTGTACAGGATATGATAGTACTACATGAAAAATTTACATCATTACTAACTTCCTATCTACAATTTTCCTCCAAATCACTCTGTTACTTCTCAAGACTCCAGTATTACCATTATCAGATCTTATATTTCTATCGTCTAAGGCACATTGTACTGTATCAATCCACCTATATCTTGGCAAAGAACACTTGTTTTGCTAATCTTTCCTTGCCCATTCTGTTTAAGTGACCATACCACCTGAGATTAGCTCTGCTAACGCATTCCTGGATGCTGGCAATGTCAAATTCTTTCCTAATATCCTTGTTTTTAATATGATATTGCCATTGATGCCATCTGTTCACGCCTCTAATCTTTCTCAGGACTCTCATATCTGTGGTCTCTAGTCTCTGGTCAAGTGTTTTACTTCTGACCCAGCTCTCAGATCCATAATTTAAAACTGGTTTGAACGCTGTCTTGTATACAGCTAATTTAGTGTTCCAACTAATTTCTCTCTTATTCCATATGTATTTATTCAATTGACTTCCTACCATACCAGTATTGCTGATTCTGTTGTCTATTTCCATATTTAATTTACCATCTTCACTAAAAATCATGCCTAAGTAGCTTAATGTTTTACTTGTTCCACAGGTTCCCCGTTCACAACGCAGTTGACATTTTCAACAATTCTACCTATTTTCATTGTCTTTGTCTTTTTAATGCTGACCTTCATACCATATCTATTACAACCGTTATTCAATTTAGTCAGGGACTCTTGCAAACTTGTAGCAGATTTATTTAGAAGTATAACATCGTCCGCATAAATCAAAGAGCTGACATTAACATCTCTAATTTTGATATCATGTGTAATACCACTTTCCTTCATAATGTGATCCATATAGATAATGAATAACAGACGGGATAATGTACATCCTTGTCTCACACCAGATTTAACATTAAACCATCTTCCTCCACTTCCTTCAATTCTAACTGCTGACTTACAGCTCAAATACAGACTAAGTATAGCTTGATATAATGCCCCATTGACACCATATAACTGTAGCATATTGAATAGCTTCTCTCTTGGCACCTTGTCATATGCCTTTTCTAGAAATCCACCAGGTATTTGCCATTATTATAAGCTTTGCTCTTTTCTCCAAATTTTCCCAAAATATTTTTGTATGTCTGACAATCATTTCCTACTCTGCTATTTAGATCCCCAACAAGAACCAACTTTTCCTTTTTCATTGTGTCAGTTGCTTTTTCTAAAGCATCAAAAAATTCCTCCACTTCTACCTTAGTAGAACCTTCTGTGGAACCATAGGCACAAATAAGTCTCATTGTCCAATTCCCCATTCTGATATTTGCCTACATCACTCTACTTGAGACTGCCTGCCATTCAGGAAGATTAGCCTTGTATTTTGTGTTGAATACTATGGCTATTCCTTCTTTTCCTTGATTGTCATTTCCTGAATATAACATTTTGTATTCATTGCTCAGAAAGATCTCACCACTTTGTGTCTTTTTTGTTTCAGTCAACCCTATTATGTCGATCTGGCACTTATCTAATTCCTCGGCTAACTCCATTTCTTTGCCCTTCAGGCTTCTTATGTTGATAGTACCGATCTTTAACTCTGGTGATGTTGAGTTGGGATGTGCTTTCAGATTTGTTCCAGTAGCTGACTTTTCACTATTTTCCTTGGCGAAAACAACGGGCGCGTTGTTTAACCGGGCGATGCCCCAGCCGGCATGAAATTTGTCATGTTGTATCATCATTTTCTATATTGGTTTAAGCCAATAAGAATACAATTTGGTCGGCTAAATCCCAAATTGCCAGTTCAATCTCATTCGTTCAGTATCCAGGTAGATACCCAACAGGGTGCACCACAAGAAGGTGAGGATTGGACATTAGGTCAGAAGCTCTGGTCGGTTCTCTGCATTCCTTTAAAGGCTATGTGGAGGTCTCCTCTCAGTTATACAGCTTAATTTTTTGTATTGTCAAAATCACTTCCTCATGATCTGGTTAGGGTACCCCAAGTTTGAGGATATTTTGCATGTTAGTTCTGTCTGCAAATTGCCCTGGATAGGGCTTCTTTGATTTGATGCATTCTGTATTACTGGTATTTGCCATCTTTTATTATTCCAATCAGTACAAGAGAACAAGGTATCTGATTCAGGTTCTTCATCATATTTCTAGTAAAATACTAGAAATGTTGCTGAAATTTTTTGCTCAATTTTATGAAAGACATGTTAGCTAGATATGTTATTTTTAATTACACTAACTTAATAAAAATTCGTAGGATTTTTGTTTTCTTGCTCTTCATATAATGAATGTTTTTTTTTTTTTTTACATATCCTGTTTACTGACTGAAAAGTTTAATAGTAAGCCAACAAATTGCTAACCATTACCTTACCTCAAGTTATCTTTAGCCATTAATAACAATATGCAATACAGCTGAGGTTACTATTCATTCATTCTGAATCATTCCTATAGCTGCCAGATTAAATTATTTGAGTTTGGAATACAGCTTAACAAAGCTTAGAATTCACAAAAGACAAATATCAGGATTTAAACATATCTTACTGCAAAATATTTGAAATTTTCATCTTTAATTCAATGCAGTTGGACAAAATCTCATTCTGTATGTTTTGTGTTAAATAAAGAAATTCTCGGAAATAATTTCTTTCTAAACTAATTTCAGTTAAAAGTAACCTAATCAGGTATTACAGAAATATATTTTCAAGAAAGCAAAAACTGCAAAAAAAAAAATTATTTGAATACTTATGTTCAACTCAGTAACCAGGTATATTTAAATTTACAACTTCTAAGTTGGTCATAGGTGACTGGGTGTTGTTGTGATCTCACAAGCAAAACCCAGTATAACACCACAGCAGCTGGCATGGGAATAAAGCTTTTATCATCTGCTTGGCAGTCAAGAACCAAATCACAGTACATGTTGTTTATTTCTTACAAAAACAGTTATAGTTCAGAAATGAATTAGAAGATACCTGTGCTTGTAATTAATTTGACAAGATGCCCAGGTTGTTTTTAAAGGGAGGTATTGGTGAAGATTCAGTGTGGCAAACCAATCTTTTGCATGATATTGAGTTAGTGGCCTGACTGAAAGTGTTAGAATCACACATTCCAAAACAATGAGATAAATCATTCTCTCATTCCAATCCCCCCCCCCCCAAAAAAAAATATATATATAAGGAAATAGACAATATGAAATTTACTTTGCTTTTCAAAACATCGCTGTTCAATGAAATGGGCAGGGTTTTCTCCAAGAAATCTGAATTTGACATGAGCGAACTGTAACTAATATTGGCACTTTCTGGGAAATTGCATCAGTTGCCACTGATACTTTTCTGAAGCCTTTTATTTTGCACTTAATAATCATATCTGCCAAAGTGTAAAACTCATAGTATTGCACTTGCATTTAAACAAATATAATATACCAAGAAGCAAATCAGGGATCAATTTTACAAAAAGTAACTGGTTTTTGTGAAATTTAATTATTGCTGACTGCTATGTAATAGCATCTAATTGACATTATTCATAAGAAAAGTAGGAAAAATGTAGTATTTAAGATTTATCTGCAAGATCATGATTTTTCTTTTGTTATATATTACACATTATGTGTTATTTTACTTTAGCTTACTTCTACATAAAAAGTGATAGTATTTCAAAGAAATCGTAATGAATAATGACTATTTTATTCAAGGAGGTATATGTAAAATAATAAAGAAATTTTTTTTCTGGCCCTGTATTGCATGGAAGTACTCGCCTTTACACGTGCACTTTGTGTATCAAACACGTTTTTTTAGCTAAACTGATGGGGGAGTTTTCCGTACTATTTTGCATCTGTTATTAAAATAAAATAAAAAAATAATAAAGTAGTTACTTTTAAATAATAACTAATTTAAGAACATTTTTTTCATAAGCCAAAACTTCAGTAATAAAATAAGGCATGTTCACAGATATTACATTTATTTAGCAAGAGTAGTTAGTTCAAATATAACCAGTTGACTTTTTCTAAAGTTTTTGTGAGACCTTAAATTAATCAACAACATTAACAGATATGAATTTGGTTGACTTTAATTTACCTATAAATTACCACTAAAAGAAATGGTTACTTTTATTATATTGAAGTGTATATCTCCCATGTTTTATTCTTTTTTGTTTCTTGTATATTACAGCAATTTCACAATTTTATTGTATAAAATCAACGTTTATTCTAACATATTAATGTGTAGAATATTCCGGATTAATTTTTTAATGAATAAAATAACAGTATTTTTTATGGTACTGCAAAGAATATTAAGTAGAAATAAAGATGACTAAGTGATTTTATGTTTGTATAATCTGTATTAAAGCTACTAAAAGTAATGCAAGTTATTGGCAATGAACATGTTACTTTCCCTCATTTATATGCAATACTTAAACACCATTATATTATGTGAAATGTGTGCATTTCGACCCAGATATGTTGTTGTTGACATTTAGACAGTATGAGAATGCTAACACAAGTTAAATTAGTTATGATGAAAATCCTCAGATTCTCTTAGCAAATTACTAAACATCTACAATAATGTATTTCAAATGCTGGAATTAGCAGTTTTATTTCTCTAAAAACTAAGCGTACTAATTTCTACTTATCAAAGAGGCTGAAGTATATGTTCAAAATCTTTAGTGAGTAAAACAGGTTTATGTTATAACTTCATATTGTGAAAACAAATGACTCTCTTTAAGTACTCTGGATAGACCATATTTCTTGAATATTTAAACAAATAAAATACACATTACCTTTATTTATAAGACTTAATTTATATTCAGCTTTTAAGTAATGGAAATTCTCTGATTCTCTTAGCATATTTCTAGACATCCACAGCAATATATCTTGAAAGCTCTAATTATCATTTTATTTCTCTAAAAACTAACAGTATACTAATTTCCGGTTGTCGAAGAAACTGGAGTATATGTTCAAAATCTGTGGGGAGTAAAATTGTTTTATGTTATTAATAATTTCATATTCTAAAAATTAACCATTCTCTATTCCTTGGGTAGTCTGTATTTCTTGCATATTTGTACAATTAAAATACACATTGCATTAATTAAATACTCAGAAAAACTAATTTATATTATTCAGCTTTAAAGTAAAATCGCAAATAATTTTGCTAAATGATTGTCCACATATATTATTATTATTATTATTATTATTATTATTATTGTTCCGGGAAACTCCAAGGAGTCGACAGACTCATCGAGGGAGGCCCTAACATCATGTCTGGAACAACTATTCAACATTCACACAGTATCTATCATATCTTGCCTTGAACTCATTCACGGTCGTAGCACCCACAACAGACTCTGGAAGCTTATTCCACTCATTCACCACTCTCCAAGTAAAAAACCTAGCTCTAACACCCTTGTCAACCACGCTCTTGCCCAGCTTCCATGCATGGCCCCTAGTCCTCCCACCACCAGTCATATTTTCAAAAATATCTTCTGGATCAATCTTATAAAAACCCTTCAGTAATTTGAATGTCTCAATCATATCACCCCTCCTTTGCCTATCGTCCAATTTCTGCAACCCACAAATCCACAACCTATTCTCATAAGGTTCATTCCACAGTCCTGCTATCATCTTGGTCACTCGTCTCTGGACCCTCTCCACTTCCTCCCCATCACGAAGAAACCCTGGTGCCCATAACTGGGCACAGAAGTCCAGATGGGGTCTTATCAAGGCTCAATACAGAGGAACAACAACTTGTTTGTCTCTGCATGTTAAAGTATTTTTCATAAGCCAAGTGATTTGGTGAGCTGTTTTAGTCACTTCAACTCCCTATCCACCAGCACTCCCAAATCCCTGGCCTCATCAATCTCCTGGAGTACGGTTCCACCAATGCGATATACTGCTGCTGTTCTTTTTACCCCAAAGTGCATAACCTTACACTTTGCCACATTAAACTGACATCCATTTTTCCTAGCCCAGTCCTCCAAACTATCCAAATCATCCTGTAAAATTTTGACATCCTGTGCACTCACAATTGCTCTACCCAACTTTGCATCATCAGCAAACAAGTGAACACTTCCTCTCAAATCCTTTCCAATATCATTGATGAACAAATTGAAAAGCAGTGGTCCAAGAACAGAGCCCTGCGGCACTCCACTAGTCACAAGACGTCTTTTTGACTCCACTCCTGAATAAACCACTCTCTGGTATCTCTCCTTCAACCACCCTCCTATCCATCTTACCAACCCTATATCTATCCCCATCTGCTCCAGTTTACTGATTAGGGTTCCATGTGGTATCCTGTCAAAGGCCTTGGCAAGGTCCAGTAGTATCACTGTAAACCCATTACCCCTATCCAGTTCAGCCGTCACTGTGTTATAAAACGTGAGCAAGTTACTGAGGCATGATCTACCCTTCACAAAACCATGTTGTCACCCATGCAATATCCCATTTTCATCTATCCAATCCTGTATTCTTTTCTTGACTAATTTCTCTAAGACCTTGACAATGATGCCTGATATGCTAATCGGTCGGTAATTTACAACAGCAGTCTTGGAACCACCTTTATGCAGTGGAACTATTTTCCCCCTCCTTCCACTCGCTCGGGACTAACCCAGACCCGAGACTCAAATTAAACAAAATGGTCAAGGGTACTGACAATTCTTTAGCTGCTTCTCGTACTACACGAGCTGGTATACCATCCAATCCCACAGATGTATTGACATTGAGGTTATGCAATAGACTACTCACCTCCACTTCATTCACCATAATTCCTGTATAATCTACTGGTTTATTCATTTCGGCAATGTCACCACCTGGATGATATATTCTTGCAAAGTGCTCACTCAGTAACTCAGCTATCTCAACTGATTCAGTTACCTCCCTACCATCGGCATTCTTTAAAATCATTCTGCCATGTACATTTTTCCTTTTACTTGCTACATATCTAAAAAACTGTTTAGGATTCTCTTTAGCCTGCATGGCCAATGTTCTTTCATAATCCTTTTTTGCTTTTCTTACCACACTCTTCACCCTTCTGGCCTGTGCTTTATACCGTTCATGTGCCTGCCGGTCACCTTTCTCCTTAAATTCCCTCCATAGTTGTTTCTTTTTTTGCAGCTCAAGCTTAATGGTGTTATTCATCCATTTAACCCCTACTTGATTTATTATTTGGACTCTAGGTAAACAGTCAGCCATTGCTTCATGCAAGCACTTCCTAACTACCTCCCATGCGCTATCAACTTCTAGTCCTTGCAGTTGTACATGCCATGGCACTGAGCCAATCAAACTCCTAAGCGTGTCATACTTTCCCGCCCGATAATTCCACATGTACCCTGTCTTAATTGAAAATTCTACACCTTTAGCCACCTCCCAAGTCAAGACCCTATGATCACTCTCACCGATTGGTGGCAATGTGGTCATATTTGTTACAGCCAAATCCTCAGATGTAATTACTAGGTCAAGCACTCTCTGACCCCTAGTATTTTACATTACATGCTGTCGCAGATAGTTATTCCTTAATAACCGCATAAAATCCAATTCCTTCCTCCCGTGTGTCCTCTCCTCACTCCAATCAATGCGACCATAGTTGAAATCTCCCATAATAATCACCCTCCTTCCACTAATTTCTTCTATTTGCTTGTGTATACTGTCACCACCATCTTTTCCATCACCTGGTCTATAGCAGCACCCAATTGTATATTTAGTTCTGCTAGCCACAATCGCACACCAAATGGCCTCAAATGTGCTCTTTTCTCTATCCTGCAATTCAACTTCTATTCTCCTTGGCTGTAGCTCATCAGCTATCATCAACAATACTCCTCCCCCCATTTTATTCTCTCTGTCATTCCTGAACACACTATACCCATCACATTCAATCCCACTAGCTATATCATCTACAGTCAGCCATGTTTCACTAATACCAATAACCTGTGGTCTGGCAGTGCCAACCATGGCCAAAAACTCTTCCTTCTTGTTCCTAATACTCCTAGTATTAGTGTACATGAATTTAAGACTCCCCATTAGCCCCAACCCTACCTTGATGCCTTATATTAACTATCCCACTCTGGTTTGTTGTCCTTATTTGCTCTAGCATATTATATTCATTCTTACATTCAACTGCCTCCCTAAGGACTGTATATCTACTCCCCCCCCCCTTAACAAATCTAGTTTCCCTGAATTTGCACATCCACTACATTCAGCAACACTCTCTCAAGTCTTCTTACACCATAACCATTCAAATGCAGGCCATCCATCTTATATAGATCCTTTCGCCCATCAAACTCACTCCACACGTCCACAAATTCCACACCACTCGTCATACATAACCTACGCATAAAGTCATTCGCAATTATGGCCCTCCTTTTAAACATTTCACTGTCATACCGTGGCAAAAGACTAATCATTCTAACTCTCTCACTCTTTTCTTTTGCTACCTCAAACAATTCATTCAGGTCTTCTATCATTTCCATTTTATCTCCTTTCAAATCATTCGTACCTGCCACAACAATCATTTCTTTCACCCTTTCCTTTTGCTCTCTAATAGACTCAGTTACATCCTTTATGGTCGCACCAGGTTGGTACGATTTTGTCAAATCCTCTATTACCACACCTCATACTAACGAGTCTCCATACAGCACTCTATCATTCATTTTGTTCATGTTCACATTCATACGCCTATTTTTCCTGTCATACCTTTTATTACTGGTTGGTTCATTCAGTCGACTTTTGTTCATGCACTCTAGCTGCTGTTTTGCCCTTTCTATCGCACCATTCAACAACGCGATCTCACTCAATGCATCTATCTCATCTTTTTTATTCTTTTAGAAACCATTAATACTATCATTCACACTTTCTACATTCATACTCTCATAATTCTCATGTACAACCTTGCCGTTTCTTGTCATATCGCTATTTTCTTCATTCTGAAGTTTGACAAAATTATCACACTCACGATCCGAAATACACTTCAATTCCTCATTCTCCCTACATTTTCTACACAAATTCAATCCTTTATTATCATCTATCCACACTCCGACTGCACTTCGCAACGCGTACATTTCACAGCTAGTACACTGACTCATTTCTTTTATACTACTGTTCTTTGATAAAGATGGCGAACCATCATTACTGGCAGCCATTTTCCTTCGTACAGGTGCCATAATTATTGCAACGTGTTTATCAAATAATAATTTATAACACACCAAAAACACACAAATAGACGCAGTAAAATACGCAAGGCAAACAAAACCACGCAATATTAAGTAATTTTATCAACGATAACTGAAAATAATACTTATCTTATCAGGAGCTTGCACGAACACTACACACTACGATATAACCTCGAACCCACTCCTATCATCATATGATTATCATCAGTTACTTAACATTATGTAGCAGAATGATTCGAAAAGTTAATTTCTTTCCATGTGTGCCTTTTGCTTTTGGCACCAAATGATCACTGAGCCATTTCTGGAATAAATGTTTTGTTCCAAGCATTTTATAAAATATACAGCCTACAGATTTATAGAGTAATTGTAAATTCCAGTTTTCCATAGACGATTAACAGGATTTTCTTTTAGTTCTGTGGCACACAAATGACAGAAATCAGCTGTATGCACTGATGCCTCAGTTTTGCAGTACCAAAAATAATGAACTCAATTTAGAAAGGAAGAACAAATAGTCCTATTTTTAACATACAATAAGCAGAATATGCACTATGAAATTTCTTCACATAACAGCACATGAATGGCAAAAATAAACCATACATATAAATGCTTGTAATCTTTGCTTTTGAAAGTCAGAATAAACATAGAAATGTCAATGTTTATTAGTCCAGCCAAAAAGAAATGCAAGAGTCTGCAGTATAATATGTAAAATTGATGAAAAAGAATAATAAACAGAAATATTGCATTGCATAGCAAAGTAACTGCAAACAAGAGTTGCCCTATATAAATCACTTTTTCTTAGGGATGACATCCTAATGGATGTCATCCCTAAGAAAAAGAAATTCCAAAGAAAAGGTGATGAATTTATTTAATGCCCCATCCTATTTTTTCCCCATATATTACCCATTTCATGTGATGTTGCAGTTCAGCATATTTCTGCCTACATAGTATATAAAGAGTGATATCTAGTGTTAAGAGAAAAAATCAAAAACGTGATTAAAGTGGAGTTTCAGGGGTCAGTTGACTTAAGATTCGAAACTTTGAAGGATCATTGTTTTGGAAGTTGGATAAATTGCAGATTACTATATAATTACTGAGGGTGCTCTTTGCATCTGATCCAGTGGTGGATATTCATCTAGTTTTTGATAATGAGTGAATTTCTAAATTTTCAAGGTGTTACAATAAAATCATAAACATTAATACTTCTGTGAGTATTCAAAATTAGAGATAGTAAAAATGGTCTATTATAGATCTTGGTAATTAAACTGTTACACAAATAATATTGTTTTTATATATTGGAAGATAATTAACATTTCACATCTGTTTTTTGTTATCACAGACATTTCAGTAGTTTTTCATTTTATCTAACATTATTTTATCTTTAAAACTTTTGTATTAAATTATAAACCAATTCCCATTCATAACATTTAAAGAATACAATTATAAATTCTTTTAGGATTACTTACTGAATGAATGGACACAAATTTCATCTACAACATTTCCTGGAGAAAACATTCTTTCAGCTGCATGGTTCCATAATGGCAAAAAGGTAATGCTAAAGGTTGTATTGGTTTTAAAAAGGATGCTATTAATAGTATCATATAAAATTTTCTTCTTCCATTATTATGGATGGTGCCATTATAATTTAGTCGAGGGTACATTAAGAATTTGATGATGATATATTTGTGAATTCCACTCACAAAAGGTAAATGTATCATATTTATTTTATTATTGTGGTTGAATTAGCAGTTAAATAAATCGTTAGCCCCACCACTTGCTCCAGAGCAGCGCTTCCCAAACTGTGGGCCGCGGCCCCCTTGGGGGCCATAGGTTTTGTTGAAGGGGGGCCGTGAAATAATGAAAACAAATCTAAAATGTTTTAAGACTAAGTAGATTTTTTTATTTTAAAAGAAACGTATTTAACTTTTATTATTTATTATTTCTTTTTTAAAACTTAAAAACAGAAACCACACATGAATCAAGTGACATAGAAGATGAATGGGGAAAATTTGAAACAAATTCTCACAAAAGCAGCAACAGAAACCTTAGGAATAAAGCACAAATGGATTAGAAAAAGAGGACTACGAGACTGGAACAAAGAAATAGAAAATATAATAAAAACCAAAAAGGACAGTTACCAGAAATGGCTAAATTCCAAAACAATAGAAGCAGAAATAGAGTATAAAAGAAATAGTGCAATTGCAAAACGAGAAGTAAGGGAAAAACCTAGAGAAAGATGGAACAATTTCGTAACAGAACTAGAAAAGGATTTATTTAAGCCACAACCCAAAACCTATAAAGTAATAAAATACATGAATACAGAAATAAAAGAAAAGATAAAAATACAAACAATAGATTTAGAAAAATGGGTGACCTATTTCCAAAATCTCTGGACAGGTGAGAACAATGAATTAAAATTTTATAAGACAAAGAATGACCTAATAGAAAATATCGCAATGTTAGAACTGAAAAATATAATAAAGAAGATGAAAAATAGGAAAACGCCAGGAGAAGACAATATAAATATAGAACTATACAAAAATGCAAAAATGCAGGTGAAAAATTTAATGAAAGACTTTTGAAATTTTTTAATATGGTTTGGATGTCCGGAAAAACCCCTAACTCTTGGAAAAAAGCACTGGTCATCCCAATCTATAAAAAAGGAAATAAAGACAATTGCAATAATTATAGGGGAATTAGCCTGCTGAATACAGGATATAAAATATATGCAGGAATATTAAAAGAGAAACTAAGCAGCATTGTAAAAAACAAATTACTAGAAGAACAAAATGGCTTCCGAAAAGGCCGATCCTGCATTGATCCAATTTTTATTTAAAATTATTAATAGAGAAGAGAATTTCAAAAAGAAACACGTGGCGTTTATTGATTATGAAAAAGCTTTTGACAAAATTAGTCGACAAAAATTGTTTAAAATATTAACCAATTTAAACATACCAAACCAACTTTTACAATCTATTCAAGAAATATATACAGGAAATAAAATAGCAGTTAAATTAGAACACACCTCAGAATGGAAAGATATATCAAGAGGAGTACGACAAGGATGTACCCTCTCACCTCTGCTTTTCAATATATATATAAATGAAATATTAACAATCTGGAAACAGCATAACCCATTTGGTATACAAATGACCCCGCAAATGAAGATAGATACACTACTATTTGCAGATGATCAAATAGTATTAGCTACATCAGAAGAAGACTTACAAAGATCATTAAAATCATTAAATGATATCTCAAAGCAATATAATATGACAATATCCAAAGAAAAAACAAAAATAATGGCATTCAAAGGAGAAAACCCAATAAGAAGTAAAATAGTGATAGATAATAAAATACTAGAACAAGTAAACACTTTCAGATACTTGGGATGTGTTCTATCATACGAAGAAGAAAAAGACATAGACACTAAAATATCAAACTTTGTCAAAGTAAATGGCATAATAAATAGTATATTTAAGCCATCCCTGGTACAAAAACACACTAGAATCAGACTATATAATGTCTTGTCAAAACCAACTCTACTATACGGAAGCGAAACATGTACCATGAAAAGGAAAGATGAAAAACGAATTCAAACAGCAGAAATGAAGTTCCTCAGAAAAACACTGGATATACCAAGTGGGACCACAAAACAAATGAAGAAATCTTACAATCCCTAAAAATCAAACCAATTAATTACTACATAAGACAGTATAAACAAAAATGGCTAGAACATTTAAATCGAATGGACAACAGCAGACTACCAAAAATATTATACAGATACAAAATAAGTGGAAAAAGAAGAATCGGAAGACCAAGAAAGAGATGGCATGAGACCGGAACAGGCCACATGGCCTATATTCCATGTTAGGAAGAAGAAAAAGATTATTTCTTTTTTGTTATTTTTTATATTTTAGTGGAAAAATTCACACATTGGTGTTGGTTCACAAACTTTGCTTCCTGTGTATTTCGATGCTTAACGCATATTAGTAAATATTGCTTATTCATATGTTTCATTTCAAAGGAGTGGTTAATTGTATTTACTTCGAATGCTCTCCAGGGAAGTTCCAAATCTTCCTGTCCCTTTCATCACGCGTTCGTAATCAGGGACTGTTGATATTGACTTTATATACATATCAAAACTCGTTTTATATTATCACTGTCATCCGAGCTAGTTTTTTGTTACCAATAAAAGTTTCGCATATACTTCACACATGAAAAAAAGCTTAAACAAGTTCATGTGGGTAGATAGTAACTCCCTTGCAGTGGTAAACTACACGCCCTCCCTAACAGCCACTATACTGCAGAGGTGATAAAAACGAGTACTTTTATTATGCCAGTGAATAAGGTATGAGGAGTCTGTGTATATTTCTCAACAAATAGTGCAATTAGAGACAACTGGGATAAAAACACACTAATTAATGAATCGCATATCCCCTCATACAGAAACCATGCTGTATAGACTGAAACAAAACCATATGTTGCATGGGCAAACACACTATATAACTAAAAACTATTGTTATTAATTAGATGTGTGTGAGTTCGAGTTCCCAAGGCAGCAATAAAATTCAACCGAACGTGTTAAAATTAAAAACTAAGTAATATATATATATATATAATGAATGTTATGGCAGTTTCACATATGGAATTCGATTGAAGAGAGTTAGCATTTCAACTCACTTGTCAGCTATGCTTTTATATTTCGGTTGCGCGATCTTTTGTTAATACCGCACCAATCATATGCACGTTTTAATAACCTGCCTTTGCTGTCTGTTTCACGTTAGGCTTAATTACCGTAAAGGGAGAAAAGTCACAAAAGAGAAAAATGTTCCTGTTCGAGGGATTCCCTTATTCAGGTAATATTCACTAATTTCATGTTATCAGTCTGTGGTGTGCCAGTATCGGTAAGTGGTGATATTATTTGATTTATTCTACGTTAAAAAATTTAACCCTGAGATGGATAAGTGGCTGATAAAAAATAAAAAAAAATCCTGCGAACAATCAGAAGAAGCAGAAACAGACTCAATAAAAAAAGGACAGTATTTCATATTTTACCAGAACAGCCCACATCATCTTCAGAACCAAACGGTAAGAGGCAAAAAATGTAATATATGCATTTGATTTTTGCAATATTCGCTGTGTATGTTTTGTATTGAATATAAATACAATAAATATTATAATAATATATCTCTCTACTACGATTTTTTTTCGAGGGGGGCCGTGAAATATTTTAATTTTTGCAAAGGGGGCCCTGACATCCAGAAGTTTGGGAAGCACTGCTCTAGAGCATTTAGTATCTTGTCTATTCTTTGAGGATATTATAGCCATTGGCTAAAAAGGTGTTACACAAGTAATTCAGTGGTAAGAGCATTGTCATTAGAACAGACAGCTCTGGCTTTGTTTTTAAGTAAATGTTTTTAGGATACCAAGTTATTGAGTTGAATGATGGTGTGATTGCTTATGCAAATATCTCCATGCATGTGTAGGGTTTCTGTAAACAGAAAAATGATTATGAACCATTAGTAAAGTGTATGACTAGTGTACCTAAGAAGAGCAGACAGGTGCTAGCTTCCTGTTCCATTGTGAAATGGATTTTAAGGTGTTGACTATTTAAATACACTAAATACATATCTAATGTGTCTGGACCATGTGGCTAAATATCAAACACATCAACAACATAGTGCAGTCACACCACTGGTTTGAGAGTAGCTGTATTCACTGCTTGATAAGTAGAAATTGGCTAAAGTGGATGGGGTGAGCTCATAGCTGTTCTTTGTATATCTTCCCTTGCCATGCAAAATAACCAGCATGTACTGTAAATTTGATACAATTTACAGCATGTATTGTAAATTGTATCATTAACTGAAATCCAGGATTTCAATTAATGATACAGTGGTGTTACATCCTGAATGAAGCACTTTATTAAAGAAACAATTCATTCAGGATTTAACAAGTCAGAAAAATCAGCTGAGAGAAAAAACTTGTACTCAAACAGAAGAAATAAAGTACTAACTGTAAATAGAAATAGAATTACCACCTTTTAGTAGAATTGTAATACTATGTAAAGAACTTCGTGTATAAATTAGTATTATATGAAATGCATCATGTATACAATGAATGGGTAAATTAGATGTAATCATTAGTCCAAAGGTCATGGGCGGGCCTAAGGCATTGGCAATCTTGGAAAGCGACGCACATTTGTTTCCCGGAAGACGCTGCTATGATCTCACGATGTGCCGAAGTTGCTGCGGACGAAGAAAGTAGCGGGCGGGAAAAGATCGCAGAAAGTAGTAAGAGAGTGCTAAAAAGGGGGAAGTGAAGAGAGAATAAAAAGGGTTTGCACTCCTTTCTCAAGGCTTTTTTCCGCCTGTTTTGCTGTATGATGATTTGACTTCTCTCATGGACTGGTGGTTCCTGATGGTGTTTCTTGGCAATAGTTCGATATCAGAGGGTGCGCCTTTCCCTTCGATGTCTGAATTTCTGCCGGTACTGAAGCGTGAGATGTCGGCACATGCTGCCTTCGCTGAAAGTTCCGATAGAATACTATTTCGGACGTATATTATGAACCGGCAGCTAGAAACGAGGATGGTCCAAAACAGATCAAGAATAGATGAGGGAAAAAACATTAGGTGTAGAGCATAGTTTAATCTGATGACCATAGTGACCCACCACGTGGACACAGGCTTATGGAAGTATCGAAAGAGAATTCAAACAAAGAAGGACATTTCAGACGGACCTGGAGACCCTGCCCCAAGAAATGGTAAAGTACAGATTTTGTTGTATAATTACCCAGTCGGAAAAAGGGAAAGATCATTGTAATGTATTAATCAAGTATGGACAGTATTTGAGAACTTTAAGTGATTATTTAGCAGTGGCTGATATCCATAAGACAAATTGTTAGGAATGATTATAGATGATTGTGACTAGTTTATTATGCAAGACTAAAATAGTAGGTAGAAAATTTGGTAGAAGTGTATAATGTGTGTTAAGTCTCTAACTCAAAAGAAGGATTTATTGTTCATGTATTAGAGTATTAATCAGTTTGAAAAGGTTTGATTTAGCATGTCATTGAACTAATTGAAAGTGAGATTGGTCTAAGTGTATATTATGTCTTTAGATTCCAATAAATATGTTTTTTCTTTTATACCTGAGTTTTGCTTGTGATGTGAACCAAAACTACCACTCATTAATCTGAACCATAGCAGTGGGGTGAAAGAAAGACATAACATGTTATAGAGGTTGTTACGACTGCAAACCAGAATTAACTTAGCCACAGTAGAGCATTTAATTTATGAGTTTAAGCACTAAATTTATGTGCACCAAATGTCTGTAAAAGTCTCCCTGAATAAGAGTCTCCTCTATTCTAAAATATTGGCTGGTGCAGCTTTAAAAAATAAATTTGTCAATATCTGAAGAAGAGACAACCCCAGGAAGAAATTAGAGGATTCATTTCTTTTAGCAAGGCATAACCTTTAACAGTCAGGGTAAGCACGTGAGTAAAATTAGGAATCTGCCAGAGATATAGAATTTGCTTTCCTTATAGAATGAACACGTAAGAAGTGATACAGATATTAGAGTCAAGGAAATTTTGTAAGTCTTGTAGTTATAGAGGGGTAAATTCATAAAGGAAGTAAATTATTTTAGGAAGAGCAATGACATAAAATAGTGCAAACGTCAATACATAACAATGGCGCAGACCCAGCAAATATATAACAATGGTAAATAGTGAAGTAATATTGAAACTAAACATGAAAAGGCTCGAGTTTGTTAACAATTTCTTTTGGCCAGGAAGTGACTTTCTTAGTAATTTATGAACTTTATTTATTTGTGAGCTAATAGGATCATGATCTATGATTTGTTGTGTAAAAGTATGTGCATTTTGTTTTCATATTCTGTTAGATTCATAATCACAGTTGCATTACCTTGACTGCTTTAGTTATTATTGTATAGCTCTTTTAAAGTATTCATTTCTTTTTTTTTGGCATATCCTTGGGAGGTTTGAATTGGATTAATCTGTTGGCCATATCTAAATGAATATTATTGGTTATAACTGGAGGCAGGTCATATACGAAGGTGGTCTGAAAAATTCTCGGCCTTGACCATAGATGGCAACACTACTGGCACGATTTTTTTTTTTTTTCCTAAGTTGGTACATCTTTCATAAGCATCCATGTGAAATTGCAAGTCATTCTATCAAGTAGTTTGCTTTATACAACTGTGTGAAGCAAAAGTGTTGTCTGTATCCCTTGAAATGGATAAAATTGAGTATCGTGCATTATAAAATTCTTTGTAAAAGAAGGTTTAATGCCAAAAGAAATTCATTCCAAGTTCATAAAAGTTTATTTATGGGCACTCTCCTTTGTTTTCAGCAATTAAGAAATCAGCTGCCGAGTTTAAACGTGGCTGTACCAACCTTGAAGATGATCCATGTGAAGGTCGTCCAAGAAGTGTAACAACACCAAAAATCGTTGAACAAGCGTACGATATGGTATTGGATGACCAACGAGTCAAAGTGTGTGAAATTGCTGAGACTATAGGCATTTCAAAAGAACATGTAGGATATATTTTGCATTATAAAATTGTAAAAGAAGGTTTAATGCCAAAAGAAATTCATTCCAAGTTCATAAAAGTTTATTTATGGGCACTCTCCTTTGTTTTCAACAATTAAGAAATCAGCTGCCGAGTTTAAACGTGGCCGTACCAACCTTGAAGATGATCCATGTGAAGGTCGTCCAAGAAGTGTAACAACACCAAAAATCGTTGAACAAGCGTACGATATGGTATTGGATGACCAACGAGTCAAAGTGTGTGAAATTGCTGAGACTATAGGCATTTCAAAAGAACATGTAGGATATATTTTGCATGAAGAATTGCAAATGAAAAAGCTTTCCACAAGATGGGTGCCATGCTTGCTCACAGCAGATCAAAAATGCACTCACATGGAAATCTTTGAACAGTGCTTGGAGCATTTTAACAAGAATAAAACTGATTTTGTGCATTGATTTATTATTATGGTGGATGAGACTTGGATTCACCATTACACACCAGAATCCAAACAGCAGTCAAAACAGTGAACAGATGCTGGTTGTTCAGCACCAAGAAGACAAAGTTGGTTCCATCAACAGGAAAGGTCATGGCATTGGTGTTTTGGGTACTAAAGGCATTTTGTTTATTAATTATCTTGAAAAGGGTAAAACAATAACCGGGGGATATTATTCTGATCTTTTAACCAGACTAGATGAAAAAATTTGTGAGAAAAGACCCGGTTTGCAGAAGAAAAAAATCATTTTTCGTCAGGACAATGCACCTGCCCACAAAGGTGATTTGGCAGTGGGAAAATTAAGGGATCTGCACTATGAATTGTTGGAACATCCACCCTATTCCCCAGATTTGGCTGCTTCTGACTTCTATCTCTTCCCTAAACTAAACTAAAACTCTTCCTCGCTAGTCAGCGTTTTTCTTCGTATCAAGAGGTAATTGCAGCTGTAGAGGGGTATTTTGCAGATCTTACTGAGGACCATTACAGGGACAGGATAATGCTACTAGAGCATTGCTGGAATAAATATATTAGTCTTAAGGGAGATTATGTTGAAATATAAAAAAATTTTGAAATTATAAATTCGTTTTTTTTTTCATTGTTAGGCCAAGAACTTTTCAGACCACCCTTGTATTCCACATTCAACAAATACCATTATTTTGACTTTTGGAACTTGCTTAGGTGTAACAACAGTTATGTTCTCAACTTAACGTGCTGACAGCATGATCCATTAAGGCTATCGATGCTCAATTTACAACCTACTTGCATTACACTTTTTTGACACTCTTGAACAATGCTTTCTCGAGACAAACTCCACATCCTCTTAATTGCAATCTCTCAGCATTATGCAAGTTCTTCTGTTGGTTAAGTTCAGTCCATATATGTACAAATTGTACATCATTCCTTTTGCACAACTACACATTAATTCATTTGTATTTGTTGTCCTCTTCCTCTATCATAGTGTGACAGTACAATCTTTAATCTCTCTTTTTTGCTTCTTCCCATAATGCTTTTATATCTTCTCTCATACAATTTTTTTTTTTTCCTTTCAAGTCATTACTGCCAGTCTAAAAATAATCATTTCTTTCACTATTTTTTTTTTTCCATCCAGCTGCACTAATATTAATTTTATACCAGGGAAACAAGATTTTAATTGCATGCTCACTAAGTGCATCTTTTATCATAGAATCAACTTACTCTCCTTCTTCCACTTCTCCCTCTTAGTTTTTGTTTTGTACCTCACACTTCATATTTTTTTTATCTTGTCGGCCTACTAGTCTAATGTCGCTACACTCATTTGATCTCACACTTTGTCCTGTGAAGGAGTCTAAATAAGCATACCATGAGGCCCTCTTTATTCTCCTGCCCTTCCATCACTTTCAACAATATTTTCAGCACTTTTTCCCAATTTATTAATATTTGCTACTCCACCATCACTTGCTTTACTCTCTCCATACGAACCAGCATTGATTCTCAAATCACTTCCTGCATATTCATTCACTAGTCTCACTTTCCTTCCACAAATCTTTCACTTTTCACAACAAATGCATCTCACACACTGCCCTAAACCAAATCTTTCATATTAAACTCCCCCAATAAGAACATGGTGGCTGCTATTGTTCTTTTATGCATTGGCACCATACAGACAATATCTACTTTATTACAAAATGTATAACTTTTTTCTTGAAAGCTAAATAACGAATTTCTGACATAAAAAAACAGATAACTACAACAAATTAACCTAATATGAACAATATTACATACTGTAGAATAATAATATTATTTCATGTGATATGTTATCATATGCAAGATTATTTATGAATTTGAATGGATTGATTTTTCTGATTTGATATTTGGAATCCTTATAAAAATTTTGGTGAGCCATTCCCATTTTTGTCTCAGTTAAATTATTGATTGCACAAGTACAAAGAAAGGGGTGAAATATGTTGAAGTTATATATCACAATAACTTTGCTTTGGGTGGATGGAATTTTAGGATATGCACAAAATGTCCATGTAGACATCTTGTGCATATCCTAAATTCTCCACTGCACATCTTGTGCATATCCACTCTGATTTCAATCAGTGCATTTTTCTGAATTAAGTGGATATTAAATCCAACATCATTTCAAAGCCGAATACAGAAACTATAAAAGTTTCGTGTGAAAATTGACCAGAGAGCTAGCGGGAATACACCGCAGCCATACTGAGAGTTGTCCTAGCCAAACTGTTTAGGCGACAAAAAAAATGCTGTGAGCATCCATATATTCCCCTCCTATTGGTTCATTATAAGGTTTCACTAGCCTCACAGCTTTTCAAACTCATTGGTTTGAAAAGTTTTTTTATTAAATTCCATCCACCCATTCGCCAGAGACTAGGCAGAAACCTAGAGAGCAAAAACTCTCAGTACTAAGGAACTCGAAGCATTGGAGGAGGTGTGTTTTCCGTAAGCAAATTCTCGGTCGGTGCGTAAAGTATTTACTAAAATAAAGAGCCAAAAGGCTTCACTTCGGCGATTTTGGCTTTTTATTTTAGTAAAGTGCTTTTTTTATTTTTATTGCCAAAATGTTTTGAACTGATATTAATAATTTCTCATTGACTGAATGGAATTTGGTATTTAGGAGTTCTGTTAAAATTTGGTAAATCATTTTTGTTTTGGTTTCAGTTGGACTGTTTGAATTGGTTAATACAAAATTATATGTCTAGAATATATGTGATCCAAAAATGAGTTGTTTTGTCATAAAAGCTCTATAGCAGCGCCAAATATTGGCTCTCAAGGCAATTTTGGTTTTTATTGCATTTATAATAAAACAATCATTTATGATATATTTTTTACACACATCAATACATATAATAGCACAAATAAAATACAACACATATCGATACATATGATTTTTTTCCATATAATAGAAACAAATAAAAACAAAAAAAAATGATTTGGCAGTAAAATACATCACACATACATCATTTTGTTCTGCATGACAGGCACCAATGTGATAATGTAGTTAACAACAATCACTACACACCAGTATCCACAACTTACCCTCTTGTGTTGTGGTAAGTAAATGTATTTTAAAATTGGTTTCTAAGGTGAAACACTGCTTGCTTTTTTCAGATTTAGAAATGTAAGTTACTCAACCCTTTAGTTGTTTAAAATGACCAAACAAACAAAGTATAAGAAATGGAAATATAAAGAAGAAAATAATTTTTAAATAGGAAGGAGAGCTTTGCCTTCTACCACATGATAGAAAAGTTTTAAATGTTGTAGAAAATATCTTACAGCTCTGGAATATCTGAAAAATGTCCTATGTGGCTCTTGAACTTAGCCATCTCTGCTCTATACCTTTTTTGATACTCATTGGATTTTTATAAAAGTACTATCTGAAGAGTTCTTTGAATAATATAACTTTGCCAAAGACATTATACAGTCAACTCACTCTCACTATAGCAGGCTCATAACAGCCACAGAAATGTTATAATGGACTGTTTGCTGTAGTGAAAGTCTTTTATCATAGCATTATACCTATGGGAACTTTGGTTGGGGCTTTTCAGCAGTTTGTTATAGTGAATGAATTTATTATAGTGGTTTTTGCTGTAATGAGTCAACTGTAATTCCTTCAAGAGCAGTGGAACTATAATGCTGTCTTTTTATTTATTTTTTTATGTAACTCCTACCCACAAAAGGTTTTCAACATATAGTACATTAGTACCATAGCTGAGTTAAGAATTTTTTCTAATTTTATTCAATTTTGTAATTTTTTTTTTTAAATGTACACTTTACCTAATCTAGAAACTCTGCTCTAGAGACCAAACACGGAACTTTTTCAGGCCTCCTTTAAGCAGTGTCGTGGTCTCACACTGGGCAGTGAAATTCATCTCTCACCTAAACACGATCACAAATATCCATGTCTGGATTTGAACCCACAACCTGTCAGTTGAGGGATGGACACACTAACCACTTAGCCAACCAGGCCAGTGAATATAAACAGCTTTGTCAATCCTTGATGTCAGTATGCTGTAATGATGCTACAGGGTAGTAGTAGTGTTCATTGTTGTACTAGTCTTTGATTCAGCACTGCTTAAGGAAAGTTTATATTGGCTCATTTTAAATGGTTCGGTTATAGGACAAAAGTAAATAAAATTATGTCTACAGCATATGTGCCAAAAAAAAGCTTTTAAGTTCTGTTATGATGGTGAATGATGTCATATACAAGAATCTGATACATGAATGTACCTTTTTATGATTGTGATTATTTTCTTACATTTGTTTTATTGTCATCCTGCATTTTTGCTTGGCATATATTTAAAAAACATTGGGTTATGAGTAAGAATCTTTCATTACCCAAAAATTAAACCTGTTTTCATCTTGTAGATTGGAATTAATATGGAAAGGAAAGATAGTTTCCTATATTTGGAGAAATACATCTATGTGCGATTTGGACCATCTGTTCGGCAGTTTGGTGGGAAACCTAGTGAAGGTTGTATAGCTATAAGCAGTTCAGGATTGGTAAGTGTTTTGTTTTTGTATTTGAAAATTTAAACTTTACTTAGTCATAATTGTACCTTTTGGCATTAAGATCTGCTATCACCTGAATCAAAACTTGAAACATAGATTACTGGGACTTACTTTTTAGCAATGTATCTTTTAATTCATATTTTCTTTCATTAAGTAATTTAAGTATATATCATCAAAACTTCTATATAATTTGTGCTTTAAAAAATTCATTGGATTTTCATTTTTATTTATCGCATTAATAAATGAAATTATAAATGCACAAAAAAATGGATACAAGATGTTACATACAAAATGGATACATAAAAAAAAAAAAAGCAGATGAAGATCAGATGTTGGATTTGAATCAAACAAGCCAAATGGCCTATATTTTAGCAAAGATACTGGTGATAAAATCTGAAATATTCTATAGGAAAAAGTGTGATATCTTTTATTAGTGTTATTTTAGACTGATTACTATGAAATGGCAAAATTGTTTATTAATAAACTTGGAATTTCTGTCACTGAAGAAATTAAGTAGAACTTGAATATAAAAAAATATTTAGGTAGTTTATGAAAAATAAGCTTTAGGAGAAATTTTCATTGAAAATATTTTTATAGCAATACCACCTGTAAAAAAGTTGAAACTTATAGCATAGGCACATTAGACATTTTTGCCTTGAACAACTGCAACTTTTGTTTCTTGAAACTATGGAACACATTCCCAAATATTAAAAGAAGCAGCAGAGGTGAATGAATATGAGTAGTAATAGTGCATGAGCTGGACTTCAAATGCATGGTGACAGATTACTATCCAAGTTTTAGTAGATCTTGAGGAAAGTAACAAAATTAGAGGTGCTGGTTCAGCTGTATGATGAAAGATGTACAGTCATTCTAATTACCTTATTTTAACTATAGCAAATATCATTATATAACAAATTCACTCAATATAACAGACCACCAAAAACTTCCTACTAATGTCCCATTAACATAATGCTGTTCTAAATGAAATTCACCATAGAACTATCCACCACTATAACAAACTAAACTGTTTTCTCTCCATAGGTTTACTATAATGAGTCAACTGTATCTCAGAGGAAGCATGCAGTAGAAATTGACATACAGTGGAGTAAGAAAATCATTAATCAATCTGATTACTCTAGAACCTTCTAAAGAGGATTTGGGAAACATTCCTTAAACCTAGAAGCACAGTTCCATAGCCATACAGATGATAAGCACTGCTTGTGAGAAAAGAGTGCAATGATTTTGGGAAGATGAGGCAGCAAATTGTACCTTATTTTTACCTTTGATGACATCCAGATCCTTAAACATTAACCTTGAACTTCTTTTGGCATAAAATAATCAGGTATGGGGGGGGGCTGAGAATCCCAGTCATGTAATGTTTGCACACCTTTAGTACATTAGTATTAATACTAGTAATCTGGAAATTCTGCTCTTGAGACCAAACACAGAACTTTTCTTATTTCTTATTGAATTTCTCTGAACTTTTCATATCTCTCACTGTGAATAGGAAATCTACAGTTATTTTCAAGACTTTTGCAGGAGAAAGGCAGTTTTTCAGGATAACAAACTGCTTCTTTTACCAGAAGTCCAGATGTAGTTAAGAAGCGTGTTCTTTTTAGCTTGGGTTCAGATAAGATGTGATTTAGTGTTTTTTTTAGATATTGTTTCAGACATTTATTTAATTATTGTGGAAGTTAATATTGTTTTTTAAAAATAGGAGATAATTATCATAGTAATATATACGCTATCTACCAATAATTGTCCGGACACCGCTGTTATTTGAAGTCATGGAACATTCCAGGTTTTTTAATAACATAAAAACCAGTGTGCCAATTATAGGAAGCAGTATTTCATCATAGCAGTTGAATACAGGTGGTATGGCAACACAACATGAACTCAGTGACTTCGAGAGAGAGAGATGTCATCTTGGGCTGTCACATCGGTGGCATGTCCCTACATGCCATTGCCACTCAACAGGAGCATCCAAAAGCAACAGTTGGCAATGTGGTCAACAAATGGAAATCTTCTGGCATCACTAGTGCAAGGAAAATACTCAGGGTGGCTGCCGAAAATGACTAACGCCCTCCTGTCCCAGGAGGATGTTAAAACAGGTGGCATGCAAAAACTGGCTACAATTGGCATAGACCATCCATGATGAGTTTCAGAGCATCAGTAACATCACGGAGGGTTTACATGGAAGAGCAGCAGCACACAAGCCAAACATCACAACAATGAACAAGGCAGCTCGTCTGGCCTGGTGCAAAGAGCATGTGAACTGGACAATTTACCAGTGGAAAACGGTACTCTGGAGCGATGAATCGAGGTTCACATGTTTCCAGTCTGATGGCATGGTGTGGGTGTGAAGGCAACCTGGTGAATGCTTGTTACCACAGTGTGTTGTACCTAGAGTAAAGTTTGGTGGTGGAGGAGCAGTAATGGTATGGGATGCATTCAGCTGGTTTGGAGTGGGACCGCTGATTGTTATCTTATCTGTGGTTCCATGAAGGCAGCTGAGTACCTTGATATTCTGGATAATCAGGTGCTGTTGCCAACACTATGGAGTTTTTATGAAACGGACCCATGTGACTATCAAGACGACAATGCCCCATGCTACAAAGCTGCAGTTTTTATGGAATTGTATAAAGAGATGGGTGTAAAACGACTGCCCTGGCCTGGCCTAAGGCACAGAATCCTGACCTCAACCCCATTGAACACCTGTGGGATAAATTGGAGTGGTGATTGAGCTCCAGACCAGTTGTCCTCAATCTGTCTCTGCTTTGATGGAGGAATGGAGACAAATTCCACCTGATGTCTGCTGCACATTGGTGGAAAGCCTCCCTCAAAGGGTGCAGAAGGTGACCAAAGCCAAAGGTGGACATACCTGATATTAGGGTTTGCCTGCTAGTATCAATTGTAAATTGCTGAATTATCTGGACAATTATTGGTAGATAGAGTTAAATATTTACTCTGTGCCATTTGTTATGTCGTCACTTTTCTGTTATTTCTCTATCCTAAATCCCTGTCATACCTACTAAGCCTGAAATCTCTAACCTATCTCTCTGGGGCCACTTCTCCTTTCAGAACTCTGACAAAATTTGTTTGATATAGCTGCGCCAGCCAAAGTCCTAGTACCGAAGAATTCTTGTACAAAGAAACCTTCCCAGAGTTCAAGTATTACCTAATCTTGTTAAAGTATTAAGTGCCTATAGAAACTTCAACATTGCAGTCATGGCCTATAACTTTCTTTAATTTCCTCTTATTCACAGGTTTGAACTTTAGCGAGTGGTAAAATTAGTCTCATGCTCAGACAAACTCAGACTTACATAGAAAAAACATGTTTATTAATTATCAAATTACATACAATAAACTTCCACACATCAAAGGTATGTCATATCAAAATTCTAATTCACTAGCTAAGCAATAGGGAACATTCTAATTATCAAATACTCTATTTTAATCTCTAGGTTAAATAAGTACACATTCATCATAAAACACTAGTTCAAAATTCTAAGTAAAACTTGCTAACAAAGATCAATTCACATTCAACTAAGTGTTGCATACTTTCAGACTACTAGTCCAATATGATTAACACGTTACTGAGCACAAAAGTCACTTAAAAGTTCTCTTTCTTCTCAATTAGAAATCTGTTCTTCTCTCTTTACCCCAATACTAATTGTTACAAGAATAAGGAATTTACTGTACATTACCAGTGTCCTGAGAGGATATCGTGCTTCTTTCGTCTGTCCTTTGTAGTCAGATGTCTTTCTGCTTTATCGTGTCGCGTCCACGTGGAGGTTATGCTGATCGACACAAATTGCCATTCCTTGCACTTTGCCGCACAAACGCTCGTCTACTGGATCGATATCGTCATCTCAGTCGTCCTTTTTGGGGAACTTTTCTGCTGTCTAACATCGGTAAACTTTTACCGATGGCCCTAGTTGGTGTTTGCTGTCAGCTCACACCCGACTCCTTCAGATAGCAACCGGGAAGGAGATTACTTCCAGTGCCATCGATTGGTCAGTACTCTGCTTGACCACACGGGAAAACAGGAACAGAAAAAACGGGGGGATTCAAACCCGAGTGAACTCACTTTTTATTCTTCTTTGTAGCGCCTTCTTTTCATATTGGAGGATCTCTCATTGTGCTCTTCTATTCGTCCCTACGCGATTGCATCACACTTTTGCTCCTTGAAGAGCACTCATTTTGCCGATTGTGAGTTCAGCTCGCCTTCCACAAATGCTTCCGCTGCAGGCATTATGTCATCGTAGGCAACTAGCTAGTAACCTTTGAACCTTTGTTTGCACTGAGATTTACATTCTTACACAGAGTATAATTTTGACATCAATAACTTTAACAATATAATTCTACTTAGACATACAATTTTCTCCTCAACTTTACTTCTTTCTAAGGTAATTGTAACAGGTTTTCTTTTATATTTTGCTTTCTTAACTAATAGTACAAGTATTTCTAGCTCAGAATTGTGTTTCTTGTTAAATCTTGAATGAATGACTCTTTTGTTGAAAGAGTTCCCATTCAAGATCTAACAATAGTGTATATATATCTAGGATCTTACTTGTGTGCATAGAAATCAGATGGCAATCGATGAAAAGAATTTAATAAAACTTAAAACTAAACTTTCTACAGTATGATAAAAAGGTGGTGCAAAAAATCAATGTGTCTAATTATTGACTCATTAGTATCTCTGGAATGGCGGTGAAGATTTTAGAGAAGTTGGTAAGAACTAACATGTATAAATGGGTTGATAGTTGAACTATAATTTGCAAAAAACAGCATGGGTTTGATAGTTGAACTATAATTTGCAAAAAACAGCATGGATTTACTAGAGGGAGATCATGTTTTAGCTATTTGCTCATATTTTATAATAATGTTACAGCTGATTTGGATAAAGAGAATGGAAAAATATGATACTTGTTAATTTTTCTAAGGTATTTGATACCACATGAAAGACTGTTGCATAAACTTGAGAATATGGGAATGAAATATAAACTATTGACTTGGATAAGTGGGTGGCTGATGCATAAGTATCAGAAAGTGGTATATGGTGGATGTGAATCTACCAGATTTTAGGTGAATAAGTGATGTTCCCCAAGGATCAGTCTTTGAACCATTGTTGTTCAGTCTATACATTAATGATATTGGGAATGACCTGACAGGAAATGTTCAGTTGTTTTCTGATGATGCAAAGATAGGCAGGATAATCAGCGATTCTACTAATATACATCACTTACAGAATAATTTTAATAACCTGAAACGGGGGGGGGGGGGGAATAATGGATGTCAGTTTAATGTTAGTAAGCATAAAGTTATACACTCAATAGGGATATGAGTATGACTGATGAACAGATATCAAAGAGTAGTATGTGGAAGAGAAGAATCCACCAGGTGGCTGCAAGTTTTCATGCTTGGACCACTACTGTTTAATAGGTTCACAAATGATAAAGGATGATTTGAAGAGAAATATTCAGTTGTTTGCTGATGATGCAAAATTGGGTAGTGTAATAGTTAATCAAGGTAATGTAGCAATCTTGCAAAATGATTTACACATGCTGAAAGTATAGAACAAATTATAACGTTAATGCCAGCCTGGTTGGCCAAGTGGTTAGAGTATCTGCTCTCCAGCCAAAAGGCTGTGGGTTCAAATCCTGCCATGGACATGGATGTTTGTGATTGTCTCTGAAAATACTAGTGGTGGTAGTGGGCGGAAGATGCCATTGGTGTAGATGATGATGGTAGTTGCGGTTCGTTGTAGCTGGTGGATTGAGTGGTGGAGACAGAGAGTAGATGCTCTCCCTCAATGAGTCTTTGGACTCCCTGGAGGTGACGTAATAATAATAATATGGAAAAGTGTAAAGTTATGTATTTTGGGATGAAAATATTACAAACTGTGTATCACATTGATGAACTTGTACTCCAGAAAATTGATGATTGATTTGATTTAAAAATTTTTTTTTTATAGTACAAAGACATCAAGGGTCATACAGCAGCAAGTCACAGCAGTACATATGGTAATTGGTTAGTAGGACAATCACAAACATCCATCCTTTTGGTGGGATTCAAACTGTAGCCGCTTAGCTGGAGAATGGATACTCTAACCACTCAGCCAACCAAGCCAGCTGAAAATTGATGAAGCTAGGGATTTGGAATGTGTGTGTGTGGGGTGGGGAAGACAGATTGGGAATAGAAGTTCAGAGGGCATACTGCAAAGGTGGCCATGGTAGCTAATGTGATTACTTGGTTATTGAAGAAAACACCAAGTAAGGAATTTATCATTTATAGGGCCTTGATATGGTCACATCTAGATTACTGTGCTCAGTTCTGCTCTCCTGGGTTTCTTGTGAATGAAGAAGTAGTAGAGAGGACATGGAGGTAAGTGGTCTTTGGAATGCCTCCTAAAACAATAGATGGAAAATTTGTGTTTTGCAAAAGTTTGTTGATAGGCAGAAAAGAGGGGATATGATAGAAACATTTTGGTTGCTAAAGGGATTAATACAGAGAAAATTTTTTCATCACTTGGCTAAAAGTGTATAGAACAAATGGTTGTACCTATAAATTGAATATGAGTGTATAGTAATCTGGGGGACTAGATTCAAATGGAAAATAGTGAATGAATGGAGCTGGTTATGAGACCGTTGTGTTTTTTTCTCAAAATGTGTTCAAGGAAGGGCAGTATAGTAGGTACTATATGGGCTGCACTTTCTACAGTAAGTATTCAGATGCCATTAAGTCTGATGTGATAACTTTTGGCTGAATGCTATTTGTAATAAACTACTTTACTAGTTATGCAAGACCTGGTGCTATATTTATATGTTCGGTTGAATGTACTAATTAGATTGAAAATTGTAATATTTATTTGAATAATTACAAAGTTTGCTTACTCTTAGATAAAGGATTAAACCAAAAATATAATTTCTTGACATCTGTAATTTGTTCTATAACCAAGTGAAAAACTTTCAACATCTATATTTCAACATTGCTTCCTGTGGAGCAGAGAAGCTCTGCTCAGTGGCTGGTTTTTGCCTGTCACTGGGTAGAGCCACTGCAGTTTTCTGTCCTGGGACAATTCAGGACAGGAAACTGCCATGATGAGTGATGAGTTTTGTAGTGATTCTTAGGGACACTCAGTGAGATTTAGAGTGATCATGTTGATCACTTAGAGTTTTTGGAGAAGTATCCCTGCACTTTAACATACCTTAATAATGGTTGAAACCGGCTTGGGTAGTGCCCTTCCCTTAAAGGGGGGGGGGGGTGCTTTGCATTATGGGATACTAAGGCAGGTGATATGAAGTCAATTGCCTCTATATACAAGTGGCCCAGTTGTGAAGATACTTCATGCACAAACTTTGTTTGCTTATATTTGGATAAAGAATTAAACCAAGAATATAATTTCTTGGCATTTTTAATTTATAGTGTTATCCAAAACTTCTTCCAGTAAATTGATATTAAACATTGTGTATAAAGTAATTTCACTATAAAGAACTTGTCTAACCCACTATGCAAATATGCAGTTATGCATAGCACATTATTATTATTATTGGTTGTACAGGCACCTCTGTGGAGTCTGAAAACTCATTGTGGGAGAACCAAACTATTCACATAAGCTATCACATCTCTCCTTGAACCCTTAACAAAGTACTAACAACCGACTCATTCACAACCCGCCAAACAAAAAATCTAGTCCTTCCATCCCTACCAATCACACCATTATTCGACTTCCAAGGATGATTTCTTGTTCTGGCTCTTCTAGCTAAGTGCCAAAACATTTCCCCTGCAATTGCATGAAATTCACCATTGTACAAGTATATGCACCCACAAATGATGCCGAAGAAATGGAGAAAGCACAATTCTATGAACAACTCCAAAAAGTGATTGATAAAGTCCCTAAACACAACTTGTTAATTATAATTGAACATGAATGCTAAAGTAGGGAAAAGAAAGACGGAGGATGAACGTGCTATAGGAAATGAAGCGAGTGGTGAACAGAATGAAAATGGAGGTTTTACATCCTTCTGTGAATTAAATAACCTCGTTATAGGAGGTAGTATCTTTAAACATAAGGAAATTCACAAACTAACATGGATCTCTGCCGATGGAAAAACAAAAAACCAGATTGATCACATTGCTATACGTAATACTTTCAAGAGGACATTACAAGGTGTAAGGGTTAAAAGAGGAGCTGATGCAGCTTCAGACCATTTTCTGCTAACCACAATAGTTAAATTAAAGCTAGCAAGAAATTCAAAAAAGAATAATAAAATTAAATATAACATTGATAGTTAACTAAAGGAAAATAAAATAAAACAGAAATTTACCAATGAACTGAAGAATAGATTCTCAGTTTTGGAAGAATCAAATGAAAATTATGAGGAAAATAAGATTGAAGCCAACTGGAAAAAGGGTAAAGAAGCCTTCAATAAAACTGCAGAAGATATTTTAGGAGTGACAAGTGGGAAGTCACACAAAGAATGGATTACAGGAAAGACTTTAAACCTAATTGAAGAAAGGAAGAAGATAAAAGATAAAATATACAACTGCAAATCAGAAAGATTATGTGGAGAATATCAGAAGTAATACCAAGAAGTACATAAGATGGTAAAGCGCTCTGCCAGAAATGACAAGAGAAACTACTATCAGCTGTTGGCTGAGGATGCTCAGAGAGCAAATGATACTGGAAATCTTGGAGAAGTTTATAAAATTATAAGACAACTTGGAGGAACCTATCAGACGAATGAATGTATGGTTAAAGATAGAAATTGTCAACTACTAACTCAAGAGCAAGAAGTCCAACAAAGATGGAAAGAGTACTTCGAAGAATTATTAAATGTTAAACACGACTCTATAAATCCAAATATCGAATCCCCTTTCAAAGAGATGCCAAATCAATTCAAATTTCATGTAAACATGGGAGAGATCATAGTGCAAGAAATCATAGAAGCAATTAAGATCCAAAAGAATAGAAAAGCAAGTGGAAATGATAACATTAGTGCTGAACTGCTCAAAGCTGACCTAAAAACCTCAGCAACTGTATAAACTGTAATATCATATGAGCATCTGAGAAGGTTCCGAGTACCTGGAAAGAATCGCAAATAGTCAAAATTCTAAAAAAAGGTGATCTTACAGAATGCACCAATTGGAGAGGAATCAGCCTATTGTCAGTATCAACAAAGATCTTCACTAGAAACATAATAAGCAGAATAATAAATAGCATTAAGAAAATTCTGAGAATAGAACAAGCAGGCTTTAGAAAATGGAAGAAGCACAATGAATCAAATTTTTATTCTTAGAAACATAATTGAACAGAGTGTTGAACTAAATTCAACTATGTATCTCAGTTTTATTGATTTTGCCAAAGCTTTCGATAGCATAGACAGAGAATGTCTATGGAAAATCCCGAAAATTTATGGATTTCCTGACAAAAAAAAAAAAAAATCAGCTAATACCTTTTTATTCCCGTATACGGGGAGTAGGCGAGGCCATTTAGCCCTATCTAACTTTTGGAGATTGAGTGGGCAGTTCAGTCTCCACTGGTACCAATCAGAGAAAGATGGCCCAAGGCTATCACTAATTAAGCGGTACACAGTGAAGAGAGACGGCTCAAATGTGCTGCCATCTCGTGGTCCCTAACCCTAACACAATATATTTATTGTCTGAAATAATGTGGGTTCTACGGTCAATTTTCTTGAGTTTACGGGACGATAAACCCGAGTTTCTGGGAGGAAAAACCTGCTTGCCCATGCCAGAGATTGACTAACTCGGGAACCGGTCGAAAAAAGGCTTAGAAAAATTTCCTCTAGTCGCCGACTAGACTCGAAACCAAGTCTTCCTTCGTGCAGCCAAGCACCGTGGTGTGCAAACGCCACATCCACTGAGCTACACAGGCAAAATAATAAATATTATAAATGATTTGTATGATGGAAGTAAAGGACAAATTCTATTAAATGGAACAGCTTCCGAAAGTTTTTACATCAAAACTAGTGTTAAGCAAAGTTGTGTCATGTCTGGAACACTTTTCATCATTGTCATAAGTTGGATAATGCGGCATACCCTAAAAAACCTGAAAACTGGAATAAGATGGAACATTGACACCACATTAGAATATTTGGACTATGCTGACGACATTGTACTACTATCATCTAGATTTGAAGACATGAAAATTAAGACAGCAAAGTTAGAGGAAACTGCTAAATAAATAGGCTTACACATCAATGAGAAGAAAACCAAAATATTAAAAATCAACAGTAAAAAGAATGACCCAATCTTTATAAATAGAAATCAAGTAGATGTAACAAACACTTTTAATTACCTCGGAGCAACTGTCAACAAGGAAGATGGTACCAATGAAGACATTGCAATAAGAATAAAAAAATCTTGCTATGCATTTAAAACTTTACAGAAAATTTGGAACTCATTTAATATAAAAACAAACTTAAAGGTGCAAATTTTTAACTCAACTGTTAAATCTGTATTACTTTATGGAAGTGAATCATGGAAATTAACCAAACAACAAGAAAATAAAATAGATGCCTTCCAAACAAAATGTCTTTGCAGAATTCTCAAAATTTACTGGCCAAATAAAATCTCAAATATTGAAATTTACAACAAAACCAAACCTATTACAATAAAATTAAAGAAACACAGATGGGCATGGATAGGCCATGTATTGAGAATGCCAACATCAGCATTAACATGGATGCCTGATGGTAAAAGGAAGAGGGGAAGACCCTAAATGACATGGTGCCGGATGGTAATCCAAGAACGAAACAAACTAGGATGGTCAAGCTGTGGGGAAAGCAAGAGAAGCAGCACTGGACCGAAGAGGATGGCACGCTAAACTCGTGACCTCATGCACCTTATAGGTGATAACTAATATTTAAGGAATTGACAGCGTATACTAGAAATATAGATTAAATAAACTTTAATATATACTTTCCGATATTTCGGCGAACGTCACGTTGCCATCTTCTTGGGAACTTACTACAAAGACACGTGCACACAAGTACTAATAACAGCAAATGAGACTGAAGCTAGGAAGCTAGCGTTTTCCTAAAGTCCTGATGGTGCCCCCTGGCGGGCTATATTGGTAGTTCTTGGCCTTTGGGCTGAAGTTCTTCTGATAAAAGTTTCCCAAATTTGGGCAAGTCTCATGCATCCAAATTTGTTGAGGTTTGGCATGTTCCTAAGGGCTGAGGCTGATTCCATGAATAGTCTTTCATACTTGAACTTGCTGCGGTGTATTACTGTGGCTTTCTTCCATCTTATTCTGTGGCGAGTATCCAGAGCGTGGTCTGCAAGCCCAGAGTGGCTGTACTGATGAAATCAGATGTAATCCTTGTGTTCTGAGATTCTGATATTTGCTGTCCTGCCTGTTTGGCCAAAGTAGGACAGTTTACAGCTGCAAGGGACCTGGTATACACCAGGTAGGTCTAGGGGAAGTGGTTGGTCTTTGGCGGAGCGGATAAGGGATGCCAGTTTTCTATGTGGTCTGTAACAAGTGGTCAAGTCATGTTTTTTTAAGATTTTATTGATTTTTTCCGAGGTGCCTCTGATGTAGGGAATAGTGATGGATTTAGAGTAATCTTTTTTGTGAAGGGGAGGGGGTGGTGGGTTGTGGATGACTGGGTTAAGTATTTTTTGGAGGGGGTAGCCGTTGGCTGAGAAAGTGTCACGGATGTGATTTAGTTCAGTGGTTAGGGCTTGATCATTAGAACAGATTATTTTTGCCCTGTTGAATAATGTTTTAATAACTCCATATTGTTGTGAGGGGGGGGGGATTGTTGGTGAATGTATCTGCCTGTATGGGTGGGTTTTCTATAAACTGAGAAAACCAAGGTTCCATCAGGTTGGCGGGTGACTAGTGTGTCTAGGAAGGGGAGGTTATTGTTTTCCTCTTTTTCCAGGGTGAATTTGATTCTAGGGTGTTGGTTGTTTAAGTGTGTTAGGAAGGAGAGGAGTGAATCCGGGCCATGTGGCCAAATAGCGAAAACATCATCAACGTAGCGAAGCCATATGGTAGGTTTTTGTGGGGCTGAGTTTAAGGCTTTCTCTTCAAACGTCTCCATGAAGAAGTTGGCCAAGGGTGGGGAAAGTGGTGAACCCATGGCTGTCCCCTCTATCTGTTTGTAGAATTTTTCCTGCCAAACGAAATAGCCTGAGTTCATTGTAAACTGAAATAAGGCTGAGATATCGGGAGGAAATTTAGCTTGGATTAGCTCTAAGGTTTCTTTGAGGGGGACATTCGTGAATAGGGAGGAGACATCAAAACTGACCATTATGTCATTATGTTGGAGTGTAAGGTTTTCTATACTGGCTTTGAAGTGGGCTGAGTTTTTTATGTGTGATGGTGTATTGCCAGTATAGTGTGAGAGCGCTTTGGCTAAATGCTTGGCTAGTTTGTAAGTGGGGGAATCAATGCCATCCACTATGGGACGTAATGACACATTTTCTTTGTGTATTTTTGGGTAATTCCATGGATAATTTCTTGTTCTGGCTTCTCTAGCTAAGTGCTGAAGCATTTCCCCTTCATCAGCCCCATAAAGCCCTTTAAATAACTTAAATGTTTCTATCATATCCCCTCTTTTTCTGCTATCAACCAACTTCTGCAATCCACACACACACACTCTCAGTCTATCCTCATAGGGACCTTCCACAAATTCGTTCACTTCTGATTGCTGGCTACCACTTCCTTATTCCAAGAAACCCAGGAGTCCAGACCTGAGCACAGTAATCCAGATGTGGACATATCATTGCCTTATAAGGAATAACAATTTCCTAATCTCTACTTGTTAATATGTTCCTCAATAGCCAAGTAATCTTTTGAGTTACTTTAGCAATATGTCCTCTAAACTTTAACTCTCTATCTACCACCACACCTAAATCTCTAGCTTCGTCTATTTCCTAGAGTACAGTTTCATCAATGTGCTACACAGCTTGTAATCTGTTTATCCCACAATGCATAACTTTCCATTTCTCCACATTAACTGACACTCATTATCTTTGGCCCATACTGGCAGCCTATTTAATCGTTCTGCAGGCTCTCCACATTGCCTTGATTAACTATTGTCATATCCCCACGTGCCCTCGAGGGTACAGAGGTCTGACATACATCAGTTTACAGGCCGAAGTTAACCCTGTGAAAATGGCCAGTCCTCAGCAGATTGCCAACAGCATCG